>NC_060953.1:14063729-14080630 GCF_022045245.1 Lucilia cuprina | reverse complement strand
ATAGAAAGATAGATAGATAGATAGATAGATAGATAGATAGATAGATAGATAGATAGATAGATAGATAGATAGATAGATAGATAGATAGATAGATAGATAGATAAGATACATAAAATAAGATAATGCCATTAGTTCCACAACTAGTTCTAGAATCCAAGAATTCTCTGCTTTGCAGAGAATAATGACTTTTGTTTCAAATTGTCGCCTTAGGAAAATTATGATTCTGTGGAAGCGTTCTATGGAAGGGTTCTGAAACCAATTCCGTAATGAATAGCTCATTTTAGTACAGTTAAGGAAAAGGCTCATTTAAGGTTTATAAATGTATTCCAGAAGACATAACAACATTCCTAAATCCAAGGTTTGTTTTTCAAGTATCTAAACATTTTGAACATTTTCCAAAATTGTGGAAATACATACATAAGTAAATAAATTGTTTTACCCACCTTCTTCACAGGTATTTGTTATATTATTTAATATTTCCTTAACACCATTGTCTTTTAACTTCTCAGCCTTATCGATGACTTTGTGATAATATAATTTCCATTCGTAAATGCTTTTCGATTGAGGATATAACATTTTATAATCAATTTCGAACTAAATAATTGGAAAATAATTAGAAAACTGTCTAGTATATTTTAATAGAATTTACCCACCAGCTGATAATTATTTTTGTGTTGTAAAACCTTATACTTTTCCATATACTCAAAGGCTTCCATATTTTCATTTTTGAACTCATTTTGTCGGAAAGCATGAGTTTTTTCCCAGGCCTCTAGTATTACATTCCAATCAGCATTTCCGATTTTTAAAATTTCCAATTTTTGTTCTTCCACTTCGGCATAAGTTAAAACATTTGAATAGTCTGCTGCTAAAGGGAGAGGAAGAATTAAATTATTTATAAACATATTACATTAAAAAGTTCCATTAACAACTTACACACAGTTGGAGAGGTTCTAAAACGAATACGTCTCCGTCTAACGCCTGAAGCGCTTAAACGTGCCCTTGTGTTATTGTAGGCATCATATAACTTGCCCCTAGCTAAATGACCTTTAGTAAAGGGCACATAATAGGTTTCTTTAACCTCGGATGGGAAAATCTCTACTATGGATTCTGCTAATTGCATAAACTCCTCGCGTAGTAGTCTGAAATTAAATTATAGTTTTAAACTAACTTGATTTAAAGATGTTCCCGATGAGTGAATTAGTATGACAGTTAAAATATAAAACCTTAAGACAAATCGACCTTCGATACAATAAAGGTTGATCTTCAACGAATTGTCAAACTAATCCATTATTGTAGTCGCTATTAAATACAAAACTAATAAAAAACTGACCTTACGTCGGGATTGTCAGTAAAAATCTTTGATATAATAGCCTTTGCTATTTTTGTGCGATGTTTATTTTCAAGGGATCTTAATTGCAGCACTTCCTGTATATCGGGAATTTGTACAATTTCCTGAAAGAAAATATTATTTAATTTTTTGCATTTCTTTTCTAGTCTATAGTCTAGTCTATAGTATAGTCTATAGTATAGTCTATAGTCTAGTCTATAGTCTAGTCTATAGTCTAGTCTATAGGCTAGTCTATAGTCTAGTCTATAGTCTATAGTCTAGTCTATAGTCTAGTCTATAGTCTAGTCTAAAGTCTAGTCTATAGTCTAGTCTATAGTCTAGTCTATAGTCTAGTCTATAGTCTAGTCTATAGTCTAGTCTATAGTCTAGTCTATAGTCTAGTCTATAGTCTAGTCTATAGTCTAGTCTATAGTCTAGTCTATAGTCTAGTCTATAGTCTAGTCTATAGTCTAGTCTATAGTCTAGTCTATAGTCTAGTCTATAGTCTAGTCTATAGTCTAGTCTATAGTCTAGTCTATAGTCTAGTCTATAGTCTAGTCTATAGTCTAGTCTATAGTCTAGTCTATAGTCTAGTCTATAGTCTAGTCTATAGTCTAGTCTATAGTCTAGTCTAGTCTATAGTCTAGTCTATAGTCTAGTCTATAGTCTAGTCTATAGTCTAGTCTATAGTCTAGTCTATAGTCTAGTCTATAGTCTAGTCTATAGTCTAGTCTATAGTCTAGTCTATAGTCTAGTCTATAGTCTAGTCTATAGTCTAGTCTATAGTCTAGTCTATAGTCTAGTCTATAGTCTAGTCTATAGTCTAGTCTATAGTCT
The DNA here is from genome assembly GCF_022045245.1 of Lucilia cuprina. Classification (NCBI taxonomy): domain Eukaryota; kingdom Metazoa; phylum Arthropoda; class Insecta; order Diptera; family Calliphoridae; genus Lucilia; species Lucilia cuprina. The sequence goes on along the minus strand of NC_060953.1, from coordinate 14,078,466 downwards.
AGTCTATAGTCTAGTCTATAGTCTAGTCTATAGTCTAGTCTATAGTCTAGTCTATAGTCTAGTCTATAGTCTAGTCTATAGTCTAGTCTATAGTCTAGTCTATAGTCTAGTCTATAGTCTAGTCTATAGTCTAGTCTATAGTCTAGTCTATAGTCTAGTCTATAGTCTAGTCTATAGTCTAGTCTATAGTCTAGTCTATAGTCTAGTCTATAGTCTAGTCTATAGTCTAGTCTATAGTCTAGTCTATAGTCTAGTCTATAGTCTAGTCTATAGTCTAGTCTATAGTCTAGTCTAGTCTAGTCTAGTCTAGTCTAGTCTAGTCTAGTCTAGTCTATAGTCTAGTCTAGTCTAGTCTATAGTCTAGTCTATAGTCTAGTCTATAGTCTAGTATAGTCTAGTCTATAGTCTAGTCTATAGTCTAGTCTATAGTCTAGTCTATAGTCTAGTCTATAGTCTAGTCTATAGTCTAGTCTATAGTCTAGTCTATAGTCTAGTCTATAGTCTAGTCTATAGTCTAGTCTATAGTCTAGTCTATAGTCTAGTCTATAGTCTAGTCTATAGTCTAGTCTATAGTCTAGTCTATAGTCTAGTCTATAGTAGTCTATAGTCTAGTCTATAGTCTAGTCTATAGTCTAGTCTATAGTCTAGTCTATAGTCTAGTCTATAGTCTAGTCTATAGTCTAGTCTATAGTCTAGTCTATAGTCTAGTCTATAGTCTAGTCTATAGTCTAGTCTATAGTCTAGTCTATAGTCTAGTCTATAGTCTAGTCTATAGTCTAGTCTATAGTCTAGTCTATAGTCTAGTCTATAGTCTCTAGTCTATAGTCTAGTCTATAGTCTAGTCTATAGTCTAGTCTATAGTCTAGTCTATAGTCTAGTCTATAGTCTAGTCTATAGTCTAGTCTATAGTCTAGTCTATAGTCTAGTCTATAGTCTAGTCTATAGTCTAGTCTATAGTCTAGTCTATAGTCTAGTCTATAGTCTATAGTCTAGTCTATAGTCTAGTCTATAGTCTAGTCTATAGTCTAGTCTATAGTCTAGTCTATAGTCTAGTCTATAGTCTAGTCTATAGTCTAGTCTATAGTCTAGTCTATAGTCTAGTCTATAGTCTAGTCTATAGTCTAGTCTAGTCTATAGTCTAGTCTATAGTCTAGTCTATAGTCTAGTCTATAGTCTAGTCTATAGTCTAGTCTATAGTCTAGTCTATAGTCTAGTCTATAGTCTAGTCTATAGTCTAGTCTATAGTCTAGTCATAGTCTAGTCTATAGTCTAGTCTATAGTCTAGTCTATAGTCTAGTCTATAGTCTAGTCTATAGTCTAGTCTAGTCTATAGTCTAGTCTAGTCTATAGTCTAGTCTAGTCTATAGTCTAGTCTATAGGTTTGTCTATAGTCTAGTCTAGTCTATAGTCTAGTCTATAGTTATGTCTATAGTCTAGTCTATAGTCTAGTCTATAGTCTAGTCTATAGTCTAGTCTATAGTCTAGTTATAGTCTAGTCTATAGTCTAGTCTATAGTCTAGTCTATAGTCTAGTCTATAGTCTAGTCTATAGTCTATAGTCTAGTCTATAGTCTAGTCTTTAGTCTAGTCTATAGTCTAGTCTATAGTCTAGTCTATAGTCTAGTCTATAGTCTAGTCTATAGTCTAGTCTATAGTCTAGTCTATAGTCTAGTCTATAGTCTAGTCTATAGTCTAGTCTATAGTCTAGTCTATAGTCTAGTCTATAGTCTAGTCTATAGTCTAGTCTATAGTCTAGTCTATAGTCTAGTCTATAGTCAAGTCTATAGTCTAGTCTACAGTCTAGTCTATAGTCTAGTCTATAGTCTAGTCTATAGTCTAGTCTATAGTCTAGTCTATAGTCTAGTCTTTAGGTTAGTCTATACTGCCTCAAAGATAAAAGAATGAAAAAAACTTACAGAATTTGATGGTATTGTTTGCAAATTAACCGAAGGGTTCGAAAGTAATTGTTGCAGATCATATGATGCTGATGGAGTAGCACTCGTCTGGGCGACTTCTGATGCTGATGATATTTGTTGGGAATCACACGAAGTTGTCGGTGTAAGACATCTCCCCAACGCTACTGTATTTAAAGGTAATTGTGGAGAATCGCATGAAGTTTTTGCTGTTTGACTTCTTTCGGTTTTTGAAGATATTGTTTGGGAATCACATGAAGTTGTCGAAGTATTGCATCTTTTTAGAGGAACTAAGAAAAACAAAAAAGAAAAGTGTTTTATTGAACCAACAGAGCTAAGTCTAAGTATTTTGAACAAAATTACTTTATTTCATTCGAATGACATGTATGAACTTACCTTTTCCCTTAATGTCCAAAACAAAATCCAGATTACTGATATATTGCGCTACAAAATTTGTAAATATGTTGGGCCTTATTATGAATTCCTTGGAGTACACTTGTATTTCATAGTCTTCCGGCAAATTGTATGTTTTTCTAACTACAAATTTAATAAGTAGAATTCACAATTCATTCTATTATAATTCATACTTACCCTCATCCAAAAATAAATAATAACTTTCATCGCCATGAAAATTTACTCCAACAATTTCCTTATTATTTTCAAAAGTTGTTTTTATCAATTTAAAACCTTCCATTTTAGTTTTTTTTCAAAAAAATTTCACTAATGACGCTCAAAACTATGACATTTTCTAAATTGAGTATAATATTTTCTTCTAGCAACCATAAAACATTTGATGAAAGCATAATATGTTTAACAACATGACAGCTGCAAGTAGGTAGTGTTTGGCAAACAGCTGGTTGCTTGTGTTTGTTGTAATGTTTAGTTCTCTAACAAGATACAAATTTTGACAGTAACGTTACACTAATTGTGTATTCTGTATTGTTGTTAGTTAGCATCTTGTTTGTTGTGCGTATTTATAAGCAAACGTATTATGATTGCTTTTCTACTATACTTTGGTAGATGACAGCCAGGATTGGAAAATTTAGTACTATTTGAATTTACTCTGTTTTATATTAATTATTTGTATAACGTTGTTTGTAACTAAAAGGGAATTTTGTAACAAATCGGCCAATAATTGAACATAACTTCCACTTACAAAAAACACTTTATCTTAAATAGCTTATGAATAAATAATGATCTCATGATAAAATTTGAAACGAATTTGTCATTGGTTATAGATTCCATATAAAATGCTCTAAAATATTCGTAATTCATTACTAAATAATGTTATCGAGCAAGAGTTGTACACGAATATACAATTTGTTCCAGAAAAATGATGCTTTCAAAAAGTACCAAAAAATGTAAATGTGTGTCCTATATAGGCCTTAGTACTTGAATTCCAAAATAATATACCAACAGCTTATTTTGTGTGAGTAAATAAACTACTTTTTCAAATTTAAAAAAAAAATTGGCTCAATGAGTTTGAATAAAGTTTTATTTCCCACTTTTTTCCCTAGTGAAATGCAAAAATTTTATTACAATAAATATAACAGAATTAGTCCGTAATTTAATTGGAATAATTCAGTAAACCTAAAAAGTTTTCTTAATGTGCTAAAAAAAAGTACCAAAAATACAGTTTTCTCCTTTTACACCCAAAAAGGGCTAAATTTTAAAAAAGTACGAAACAGGTGTCTCCTAATTTTTGGAGATATATTCAAAATATTTACAAAAATTGTAATTTGTTTATTAGTTAAAAAGTTATAAAGGGTCTAAAAAGGTACCAAAATCACCTTTGTTACACATTTTCACCCCTTAAAAGTACAAATTTCAAAAAAGAACCAGAGTAAGAGTAGATACATGTGCATTTAAAATTTTTCTTGTATCACTTATATTAGGTAAGATAATTAAGAAAACCTGTTTTGCCCGTTTTTTCCCTTTTTTACCCCTAAATTTACAAATTTCCAAAAATCCCTCCTTAGTGGATCTATATATCCAAAAACACATATACTGTCAAAATTTCATGATTCTAGGTTCGGCCGTTTGGACTGTGCGATGATGAATCAGTCAGTCAGTAACGCCACTCTTTTATATATATAGATTCGACTATTAATAATTAATAAATAAATCGTTTAAAGTCCACATTTATTTGATTAAAGCCTCCTTAAATATGATATATATGTATATGATATAATATATACATAGTATGTATACGATAATACAACTTAACATAATTGTAAAGAAATTATTAGTTGTGTATGATAAGCATCTCAAAATCTCAAATTTCCATGTCTGGTTAACAAAAAGGTTATAGTGTTGCCACTAATTTAAATTTTATAACATCTAAAATCGCAAAAATATAGTAACAACAAAAAATTATTTTTTCGTCCTTATTAAAGTTCGAAACTATATATTTCATTATATTTCAGGTTATAACAATAGATTATAGTCAAGACGATATAATTATACCCTTCACCTTCGTGAGAAGGGTATATATAAGTTTGTCATTCCGTTTGTAATTTCTATAATATAATTTTCCGACCCTATAAAGTATATATATTCTGGATCCTTATAGATAGCGGAGTCGACAGATAGACGGACATGGCTTAGTCCGTCTATCTGTCTGTCGGTCTGTTGAAATCAGTTTTTAAAGGTTCCCAGATATCGGCGAGATCTAAATCTTCAATAATTCAGTTAGACATGCTTTCGAGAAGATCGCTATTTAAAATCAGCAAAATCGGTCTATAAATAACGGAGATATGAGCAAAAATCCGAGACAACCTCTGAAAATTTCATCAAAAAAGCCACATTTTTTCATGCTTTGTTGGTAATACAGCTCATATTTGTTTGAGGGTGGTAATACAGTTTGATGGTGGTATTACAGTACAACGGTTAATATTTCTTTCTGCTACAGTTTATATTTGTTTGTGTGTATGTTATGTGTGACATGTGTACAGAGATACATAATAAATAAAAACTGTTTTTTAAAACATACTTGGTGAAGGGTATATGAGATTCGGCACAGCCGAATGTAGAAATATTACTTGTTTTTTTATTTAACCAATTTTATTTTGGAGTTAATAAATAAATGCGTGTAATTTATTTATGTTAATATTATTTAAGTCAAATAATACTACAATCTATAATATGTACTATAACTTCACTTTCTAATAATTTCCATATAAAGAACATTAAAATTACATTCTGAGAATGACTTCAAATGTAGTGAATTTGAAATCAAATAAAAAGGACATCATTGAGCAGCCTTTATTAAAATCATAACTTCTTCAGGTCTTTTTCCGTACTTCCATTAAGTAAATTCTACTAATTTTTCGCTTCTTTGGAAGTTCTTTTTTTTACTGGATAATAGTGGGAACTATAAGACAGTCTAAATTCGCTACTAAAGAACAGACTTTAGTCAAAAACAGTCAAGATTATAGAACTAAGTACATTCAAGACTATAGAATAGACTATAGTCTAGCCTCTAGTCTAAACTATAGAACAGAGTACAGACTACTACTACTAAACTATAGACTAATACAGACTACTTCAGAAAAGATTACAGAACATACCATAGTCAGAACTATAAAACAGACTATAGTCAGGGCTATGGAAAATACTAAAGTTGTGACTATAGAACAGACAAGAGTTTAGACTAAAGAAGACTACAGAAGAGATTATAGAACATACCATAGTCAGAACAATAGTCAGGACTATAGAATCGACTAGGGTCGAGGCTATAAGACTACAGAAGAGACTATAGAACTGATTATAGTCGAGACTATAGTATTTTCTATATATAGAAAAGACTGTAGTCGAGACTGTAGAACAGACTATAGCCGAGTCAGACTATAGAACAGATTATAGAACTTAGTTAAGACTATAGAACAAACTATAGTCGAGACTATAGAACATACTATAACCGATGCTATAGAGCAGACTATAGTCGAGACTGTAGAACAGACTATAGTCTAGATTCTAGAGTAAAGAACAGACTATAGTATATACTATAGAAGACTGCAGAAGGGATTTTAAAACACACCAAAGTCAGAACTATAAAACAGACTATAGTCGGGATTAAAGAACAGACTAAAGTCCAGATTATAGAACAGACCATTGTCAGAACTATAAAACAGATTAAAGTCGAGACTAAAGAACAGACTATAGCCGAGGCTATACAACAGACTATAGCCGAGACTATAGGACAGACTATAGACTAGACAATAGAACATAGTTAAGACTATTGAACAAACTATAGTCAGGACTAAAGCTGATACTATAGAACAGAATTTAGTCGAGTGTATAGAACAGACTAGTCGAAAACAGTCAAGACTATAGTCCAGAAAAGTTAAGACTATAGAACAGACTACAGTCGAGACTATAGAACAGACTATAGTCAATACGATAGTTAAGACTATAGAACAAACTATAGTCACGACTGTAGAATAGACTTTAGTTGAATTATAGACCAGACTATAGTCAAGACTATAAAGCAGACTATAGTATAGACAATAGAACTGACTAGATTCAGAACTATAGAACTGACTATAGTCAGAACTATAGAACCGACTATGGTAAGATCTATAACACTAAAAGTTCACTATATAGAACAAACTATAGTCAAGAATACAGAACAGAATATATACAAGAAAAGAGAGAGAGAGAAAGTGACACCAAAAGAACTAAAGGAGACTAAAGTAAGAGAAAAAAATGATTTCTAGGAATCTTGTAACGGAGACGTGTAAAGGAACAAATCTCCGATATCCAGACTTCTGAGTAATAATTTGTTAGAGATGACTTTTTTGAAGTAATGTGTCAAAATTAAATTAATATCATGTAATTAATTACTTACAATTTTACATTCATTTATTGTTGTAGTGTAAGATATCGTCAGTTCCTGTTCCGTACTAAATGTAATAAGATGTTAATAATTTTGAACTCTAACAAGGTTTAGTCATTTAAAATTATCTTTCTAATTATAATAAAGCAATACATTTATAACAAAGCTATACTTTTTAACAAACATTTGTATTTGTATGTAAAACTGTTCTACTAAAATATGTAAAATATTTACACACCTTTTATATGAAAAATGTGTGTGTAGTAATAGCCATTTGCTTAAACAATAGACTAAACTCATAATTTACATTTATGGCCCCAATGAGATCATTCAGAAATACGATTTTAGGGAAATTGATTAAACACATTACTATCGATAACTTATTGTAATATCGCTTACATCCCTAGAACATATGTATAATTAAAATATAGTTTCCATTTAATATTTAATCTTTTTTTAAAAAATACAAATACATATCGTATTCATATGCGTATTTTCACCGTTTAATTAAATTTATTATTATTTTTTTTTTGGTCGAATCAGCCAAGCGCACTAAATGACGCGTCTTTTTACCCACTCGTCGCATACAATGAATGGTTTGGTTGGTTTGCCAAACTTTAGTGATCGTAATAGATAATTTTTGTCAGTTTTATGTAATAAATTCGTTTACCTCTTTATTTTTTTTTTGGCGTAAGTGTGTCTTTTATTTATGTATGTATATGTGTATTTTTTTCTTCTTCTTCTTTATTTAAAAAGTGAAATTTAACTTTAAAAGTTTATTTACTTAATTTTAGGAAAATTTGTCTTTACTGTTTAAATATTATTTTCTATATTTAGGTTGAATTGGAATGGAAAAACAAAATGGGTATGATATGTGTAGTTGTTATGACAAATATATTATGTTTACAACAAAAAAAACTATTTTTCGAAAATTTTATAATACAAGATTTTAGTCGAGTATAGATAGACCCTAGTCAAGACTAAAGATAGACTGTAGAATGGACAACAGTCGAAACTACGATTGAAACTATTGAATGACTATTGTCCAGAATATACTATACTCGAAACTATAGAATAGACACAAGTAGAGACTATAGAATAGAATGTAGTCGAGACTATAGAATATACTATAGTCGAGACTACAGAATAGACTATAGTCGATACTATAGAATTGACTATAGTCCAGACTATAGTCGAGACTATAGAATCGACTATAGTCGAGACTATAGAATAGACTATAGTCGAGACTATAGAATAGACTATAGTCAAGACTATAGAATAGACTATAGTCGAGACTATAGAATAGACTATAGTCGAGACTATAGAATAGACTATAGGTGAGAATATAGAAAAGACTATAGTATAGATTATAGAATAGACTGTAGTCGAGACTATAGAATAGACTATAGTCGAGACTGTAAAATATACCATAGTGGAGATTATAGAATAGACTATAGGTGAGAATATAGAATAGATTATAGAATAGACTGTAGTCGAAACTTTAAAATAGACTATAGTCGAAATTATAGAATAGAATATAGTAGATACTATAGAATAGACAACAGTCGAGACTATATAATATGTCGAGACAGACAATATTCGAAACTTTAAGATAGACTATACTCGAAACTATAGAATAGACTATAGTCGAGACTAAAGAATAGACTGTAATCGAGACTATAGAATAGACTATAGGTAAACCTATAGTCGAGACTATAGAATAGACAATATTCGAAATTATAGAACAAATGTAGTAGATACTATAGATATATAACTGTCGAGACTATAGAATAGACTATAGTCGAGACTACATAATAGACCATAGTGGAGACTATAGAATAGACTATAGTCGAGACTATACAATAGACTATAGTCGAGACTATAGAATAGACTATAGTCGAGACTATAGAATAGACTATAGTCGAGATTATAGAATAGACTATAGTCGAGACTTTAGAATAGACTATAGGCGAGACTATAGTCGAGACTATAGAATAGACAATATTCGAAACTATAGAATATAATATATTAGATACTATAGAATAGACAACAGTCGAGACTATAGAATAGACTACAGTCGTGACTATATAATAGACCATAGTGGAGACTATAGAATAGACTATAGTCAAGAATAGACTATAGTCGAGAATAGACTATAGGTGAGACTATAGTCGGGACTATAGAATATACTATAGTCGAGACTTTAGAATAGACTATAGGTGAGACTATAGTCGAGACTATAGAATAGCCAATATTCGAAACTTTAAGATAGACTATAGTCGAGACTGTAGAATAGACTATAGTCAAGACTATAAAATAGACTTTAGTCGGGACTATAGAATAGACTATAGTCGAGACTATAGAATAGACTATAGTCGCGACTATAGAATAGAGACTATAAAATAGGCTATAGTCGAGAATAGACTATAGGTGAGACTATAGTCTCGACTATAGAATAGACTATAGTCGCGACTTTATAATGGACTATAGTCGAGACTATAGAATAGACAATATTCGAAACTTTAAGATAGACTATAGTCGAAACTATAGAATAGACTATAGTCGAGACTAAAGAATAGACTGTAATCGAGACTATAGAATAGACTACAGTCGAGACTGTAGAATAGACTATAGTCGAGACTATAAAATAGACTTTAGTCGAGACTATAAAATAGACTATAGTCGAGACTATAGAATAGACTATAGTCGCGACTATAGAATAGACTATAGTCGAGACTATAGAATAGACTATAGTCGAGACTATACAATAGACTATAGTCGAGACTATAGAATAGACTATAGTCGAGACTATAGAATAGAGACTATAAAACAGAATTTAGTTAAAACTTTACAACTAACTATAGTTGTAAAATAAAAAATCGTTATAAATAATTTGTAGTGAAAGGCTAATATATAGTTTCACCAATAATTAATCAAGTCTCAGTTGAGTAATCCGATTAATACTGCTAAAAACCACAATAATTCCTTGGCTATATCCATTGCCAAGTTCGTACATGTAAAAGAAAAAAAAACCTAATATTATTTTCAATTATTATTTATTTCCATCAAATTAAACCTCTTAAGCAATCTAACCTTTCACAAGTTTAAAACAAAACTAACTTAAATTATAAACAGTTTATAAACAATATACTTTTTATAAATTTAAAAAAATTGCTTGCAAATCTGAAATATTTATGACAAATTTATGAAATATAATTGGAAAATGAAGTAAATTTTTTTTAAACAAAAAAAAACTCTAATTACGCACTTTATAAATTTAATTAAAAACATTGTTGTTTGGAAATAAGTTAACCCTTATAGTACCTTTACATAAAGGGAAGAGCTTTTAGATTTTATGATTTACATATATTGAGTTCTAGTATGGCGTGGGTTAAAATAGACAACGGCAGGCTTATGAAGCGTTTACGAGCGTATATTATTATTATTTTAATAGCACTTTTACTACCAAACAATTTATTTTGAATTAAAAGAAAATGTTAAAGAAAACAAAAAAAAAACAATATAAACTTGCGTTTTCAGTAGTTACGATAAGGCCATAAGATCAGGTATGTACTGTTAGACATATGCGTAGTAGTGTTGTTAGTTAACCGATTAATACAAATTATCAAATACATTAGACGTCTTTATATACGACTATAGTCTGTTCTATAATCTAGACTAAAGTCTAGTCAATAGTTTGGAATAAATCCAGCTTGTAGTACCTTGACAACATAAAGTCTATATAGTGTCAACTATGAACTAGTTTATATCCATGACTATAGTCTCTTCTAGAGACTAGTTTATAGTCACGGCTATAGTCTGGTCTATAACCTAGACTATAGTCTGATCTATTACCTAGACTATGGTCTAGTCAATAGTTTAGAATAAATCCAGCTTGTAGCATCTTGACAATATAAAGTCTATATAGTGTCTACTATAAACTAGTCACTACTGGGGACGAGTTTATAGTCACGACAATAGTCTGGTCTATAACCTATACGTTAGTCTGATCTGTTAACTAGACTATGGTCTAGTCAATAGTTTGAAATAAATCCAGTTTGTTGTACATTTAGTGTCGTAAATAATCTAGTCTGAAGTCTTGGCTATACTCTAATCTATAATAACGACTAGTTCAGTTTTAGTTCAGTTCTAGTTCAGTTCTAGTTCAGCTCTAGTTCAGTTCTAGTTCAGTCTAGTACAGTTCTAGTACAGTTATATTTCAGTTCTAGTTCAGTTTTAGTTCAGATCCAGTTCAGTTCTAGTTCAGTTATAGTTCAGTTCTAGTTCAGTTCTAGTTCAGTTCTAGTTCAGTTCTAGTTCAGTTCTAGTTCAGTTCTAGTTCAGTTCTAGTTCAGTTCTAGTTCAGTTCTAGTTCAGTTCTAGTTCAGTTCTAGTTCAGTTCTAGTTCAGTTCTAGTTCAGTTCTAGTTCAGTTCTAGTTCAGTTCTAGTTCAGTTCTGGTTCAGTTCTGGTTCAGTTCTGGTTCAGTTCTAGTTCAATTCTAGTTCAGGTCTAGTTCAATTCTAGTTCAGTTCTAGTTCAGTTTTAGCTCAGTGTTAGTTCAGTATTAGCTCAGTGTTAGTTCAGTTCTAGTTCAGTACTAGTTCAGTTCTAGTTCAGTTCTAGTTCAGTTCTAGTTCAGTTCTGGTTCAATTCTGGTTCAGTTCTGGTTCAGTTCTAGTTCAGTTCTAGTTCAGGTCTAGTTCAATTCTAGTTCGGTTCTAGTTCAGTTTTAGCTCAGTGTTAGTTCACTTCTAGTTCAGTACTAGTTCAGTTCTAGTTCAATTCTAGTTCCGATCCAGAACTATAACTAGACCAGAAAATTGGACTATAATATAGTCTATAGGTTCGACTATTGTCTAGTTGTTGTAAAAGTTCGACTGTGTCCGATAGTTCTTTCCTGTAGAAAGAACTTTCAGTTGGTACAGCTGTCACTGGGTTTACAATCTTTCGCCGAGTATGACTTGGATCGAAGATCCAATTGTCGTGAGAACGGACTATTGTCCAGTTCATTGTCTTGGTTATAGTCAAATCAATAGTCTCGACAAGACTGTAGTCTAGTTTATAATACACATATATTATAGTCGATATTCTTGACTATAGCTCTGACTTAAGTCTATAATATAGTCTATAATCTGGACTAAACTTTATTTTATAAAATTTCGGCTATATTCTAGTCTATAGAGTCAACTTTAGTTAGGTCTATAGTGTTGACTTAAGTCCAGTTTATAATGTCGACATTAGTTTCTAATCTATAAAGTCGACTTTAGTTAGGTCTATAGTGTTGACTTAAGTCCAGTTTATAATGTCTACATTAGTAGTCTTCTTAATTCCTTCTACTCTAGTCTTCTTAATTCCTTCTACTCTAGTCTTCTTTATTCCTTCTACTATGGATTAGTCGAATGATCTGCTTTAAATAAAAGTCTGGGTTATAGTTTCAACTATAGTTTTTTTAAATGTCTAGAATATATAGTCTTCACTATAGCTTAGTCTATAGTCAAGGTTGTGGCCTCCGGTAGGTTAGTGTTCTAGTCCGGTAGACCGTAGGTGGTGGGTTCGATTCTCATTGCTTATAAAACTCACAACAGGCCCGATGTACTGCTCCGACTATGCTCTTTAATATCGATGTCGAATATAGTCTATTATGAAGTCTGTAGTCTTGTCTATAATTTGTTATATAGTATTGTTTATAGTGTAGTCTTCATTGTAGTCTATGGACTCGGTCATAGTCTCAGACAATTACAATTTATCTTATAATCGGGAATATTTTGCTTACTACAAGTTATACTCTGAATGTAAGCCTAGGAAACGGTCTTAACTTTAGTCGACAGTCTAGTTTATGGTCTTACCTAAAGTTTAGTCTACAGTCTCAAATATTATTCAATCTATGGCCTTTACTCTATAATCCAGTTCATAGTCTTGATTATAGTTTAGTCATAATATGGATTATGGATTACTTAACTTTAGTTTCGAACTTAGTCTCAACTTTATTGCAGTTCATAGTGATTATATTGTTAACGAATCGAATAACCGATTATTTAGATATGGTAAAACATTTCTCATTTTAACTAAAGTTAACTAAAAGTTTAAATTCATGACTTTTAGGTCGTTACACATGATGAATTTATTTTTGAAATACTGAACAAAAACAAAGTGATGTGCTTAGTACAAAAGTGAAAAATCTAGCATTTACAGCCAAGACAAGATGCATGGCAAACTTGCAATATATCTACCATTTCGAATGGAAAATATACATGTATGTATTTCCTACTTCTACTATGATTAGAGTATTTGTATTGGAAATTCATACTGGAATGATTTGGAATGTGTGTGTGTAAGCAAGGGGGGAGTTGTATGTGAGTGTGGCAGACAGGTGTTTCATGAAGTGATATATGCTTTGTAACACTTCCAAAGCACAGTGTTTTGAGTGTAAATTACTCGAGTGTAACATTTAAGAGGCATACAAAAAACATCACAAGAAGTTTTGATGGCAATTACTACGAGTATGTGTAAAATAAAGCAAAAAAAAAAATAGTATTTCGTAAACTTAAAGGGGAAGGAGGTAGTAAGATTATTAGAGTTACAACTGGAAGCAACAGGTAGGTCTTTAATTTACAATTTTCTTGAGTAATAACTTGGTAAATTTTGAAAAATCATTTACAGTCTTGACGGATATTTCAAACGGAACGGTTTAAAAATCGCTTAAAAAACGTGCACAACAACAAGGATATTAGAAAGTTGGATTACATACACACATTGGATATTTATATAAAATTTAATAAGGATATTTTTTATTAAAATTATAATAAACAACTATAATCAGTAAAAATTTCGAAACAAAATTTTATGAAATAACAAAAAATAAAATTTTGAAAAAAGTGTATTGAAAGTGAATTTTTCTTTTTTGTTATATAAATGAATAAAGGCAGAAAATTTATGCAACAACTAATGGCTAATTAGCCCAGTTAATAATTTGTGTTTTTGGAGTTTCGATTTACAAAATCAAACAAAACATGCAAACAATATTTTTAATGTGGTAATAACAATTAAGTGAAATTAACAAAAAAAAAAAAAAAATAAATAAATGATTAATTAAACCATAAGGATATAAAGGATAATTTTTTTAAAAAAATAAAATTTCCTAACGAAACTATTAAGCAAAAAACAAACAATCGACTTCAAAATTTCCTATCAATGGTTTTGAAATATTAAAAATTATGCAAACAATTCATTAAAGTGGTAATAATAAACAAAAAAAAAAAATAATTACACAATTTCTTTTAACAAATTCTTTAAAACTAAATATATGAATATAATATTTAATTACTTTAATTAAATACTAAATTAAAATCTTTATTAAGAGTTAAAGAAAAATTATTAATAACATTACAAACACTAAATCATTTTTAAAACAAAAATTGCAAAATTTTCAAGAAAAAATTAAAATGTAAGATAAAAAATTTAAATTTTTTAAAAAGCTGTTACAACTAATGTGCTAACTCAATGTACTGGCTGTAATTTCGCCTATATATTGTAACTTAGTCTCGACTATAGTCTAGTATAAAGTCGTGGCTATGGACTAGTTTATAGTCGAAAATCCCGCCAACGGTATCGACTATAATATAGTCGAAAATCTTGATAACTGTATAGTCGATATTTATGGATATAGTAATCTTGTCTAGTAGTCTATAGTAGTCTATAGTCTAGCCTATAGTCTAGTCTATAGGCTATTCTATTGTCTAGTCTATACTTTAGTCTAGTCTACAGTCTAGAGTCAGCCTAAAGTCTAGCCTATAGTCCAGTCTAAAGTCTAGCCTATAGTCCAGTCTAAAGTCTAGCCTATAGTTTAGTCTATAGTCTAGTCTAAAGTCTACACTATAGTTTAGTCTAGTCAATAGTCTAGTCTATAGTCTAGTCTATAGTCTAGTCTATAGTCTAGTCTATAGTCTAGTCTATAGTCTAGTCTATAGTCTAGTCTATAGTCTAGTC
>NC_060953.1:14061547-14063629 GCF_022045245.1 Lucilia cuprina | reverse complement strand
CTATCTATCTATCTATCTATCTATGAATTATTGTTCTACGGTAAAGAAATTTTGTCTACTGAATGTAATGAATGTAATTTCCCAAGCATTTCCGACCAGTTCTTATGAATGTTTTATGCGAGGGAGCATCTTTCCAAATACCTAATTTCAAAAAAGACAATGTCTATCACATGCTCCGCACTCATCACTAGTAGAAGATAAGTTCAAATACCTTAATGGACAAAAGATTTTTTTTTTTGATAAATAATTTCAATTTGAATGTTGTGCTTATGATTATTACAATTTGGAAATGTTTCCCTTCTTTAACGAAACAATAAACTTTTCACGTTCTTTTCGCATTCAAGGTTAATTCAATTGAGGACATTAAACTGCCTATTAAATAAATTAAAATGCCAAAAATTACAACAATTTGAAAAAAATATTGTACAATATGTTCTTTTTTTGTCATGTGTGTCGTTAGCTTTTTTTTGGGATGGATAATATAAATTTTGTAGACAATACAGACCATTTGTGTCTATTATATACAAACATATGTATATATGTTTTAAATTGGTTTCAATTATTACAAGTTCAAAGTAAACCATTTTAACATTGCTATTACTCTTGAGATATTTCAACTTTGACCCTCGAGTCGGTTACTTATTGGGGGGAGGGAGCTAGCTGATTACAGTTGTAGATTTGCTACTAGGGGGGGTTAATTCTATATTAATGTAATCTTTACGTAAATCAATTTTAAGGTTAAGCAATTGTTTTGAAAAACAATTCGAAAAAAAAATTTACAGTTTAATTTACAATAATAATATTTTTATTCACATTATCTACATCTTTAATTGAAATCAATAGTTTTTACTCAAAACGTGTTTATTATCATGCATTTTATTTTTGTTTTCAAACTGTTTTTTTATTTTAATGAAATTTTTGCAAAAAATAAATCATCAATCAGTCTTCTTATCAATAAATTAATTCCTCTTGTCTTTATAAATAGCTAATTAACATTTGATATATGTAATAAATTATAATTTTGAGAAAAAAGAATTCCATTTTTAAGAAATTTCTAGCTAAGAAGACTTATTTGCCTCTGTCCTCTGCTTAAACTTTAGATAAAAAAACTTAAATTAAAACTCCTGTTTGGAAATTCGTCTGATTTTGTTATAATTTATTTATCATGTTTAATTTTACAACACTTTACTTAAATTCTTAGAATTAGAAAAGTAAACTACATCCACTGAAACTTACGAAATTATAGCTGCTGCAAATCATTGACCAGTGTATTTATCGACGGTACAGCAATATCGTTTGGTGTAGTTATTTGAAAGATGAGCTTTTGAACAAATATCCAAACATGTTCACAAAATTTCGGATATTTAATGTTCATTGCCATAAAACACTGAAAACAAACTTCAATCGCTTGTAGAGGATTTTCAAAACGATGTCTTCTACCATACATATCCAAATATGCAAAACAAACTGGTCTCAAGCTATCGCCGATTAAATTAATTTTTGGTGTATTATCTAGTTTTAATCGTTTGGCGCTATGGGGCTGCTCCTCATCGACATCGTCGTCGTCGTCATCAGTGTCCTCTTCTTCCTTTACCAGTTTATCTAAATTCTGTAAAATTATTTTTTATTTTTGATCATTTTGAAATAATAGAATTGTTGCCTTAATTCAATACTACCTTGCTGTAGCTAATAAAAGATTCTTGTACATCCAATCTGCTTCTTTGTCTGGAGGTGGGCAAGAGATAAGGTATTAGAAGTAATGAGAGGGCAAGTTTTGCATCTGAAAGAAGTTTGTTAAATATCAAATTTTATAAGTGATAGATAGAATGATGGCTTCAAAAGGAGCGGTAGGGTGGGTGGTGTCTTTTACATGGAAAGATTTGGAATCAAATCTTCCTTTCTATTGGTAATCATTCCAGAAGAATGGGTTTCCGGTACAATGAATACTGTAGAAGTTATCACAATGAGAAGGGGGAGAATATACCTCATCTCCTAGATAGATAGGTAGATAGATAGATAGATAGATAGATAGATAGATAGATAGATAGATAGATAGATAGATGGATGGATAGATAGATAGAT
>NC_060953.1:14057614-14061447 GCF_022045245.1 Lucilia cuprina | reverse complement strand
AGACTATAGACTAAACTATAGACTAGGCCATAGAATAGACTACAGACTAGACTATAGAACTACACTTTAGACTAGACTATATGCTAGACTATAGAATAGAGACTAGACTATAGAATATATTATAGACTACAGACTATAGACAAGACTATATACTAAACTATACTATAGACTACATACTAGACTATAAACTAGACGACAGAGTAGACTATAGAGTACACTATAGACTAGACTATAGACTAGACTATAGACTAGACTATAGGCTAGACTATAGACTAAAATATAGACTAAACTATAGATTAGACTATAGACTACACTATAGACTAGACTATAGACTAGACTATAGACTAGACTATAGACTATAATATAGACTAGACTGTAGACTAGACTATAGACTAGACTATAGACTAGACTATAGACTAGACTATAGACTAGACTATAGACTAGACTATAGACTAGACTAGACTAGACTATAGACTAGACTAGACAAGACTATAGACTAGACTATAAACTAGACTAGACTGTAGACTAGACTATAAATTAGACTATTGACTAGACTATAAACTACACTGGTCTATAGACTAGACAATAGACTGGACTATAGATTAGAATAAAGACTGAACTATAGATTGGACTATGGACTAGACTATAGAATAGACTGTAGGCTAAAGTATAGACTAGACTATAAACTAGATTAAAGACTAGACTATAAACTAAACTAGACTATAGACTAGACCATAGACTAGACATACACTAGATTATAGACTTAATTATAGACTAGACTATATATATAATTATAGAATAGACTTTAGACTAGAGTACAGACAGACTATACTACACTATAGACTAAACTACATAATAGACTAGACTTAGGAATAAACTAGACTATAGACTAAACTAGACTATAGACTAGACTATAGACTAAACTATAGAGTAAACTATAGACTTGACTATAGCCTTAATTTGACTAGATTATAGATTAGATTGGATTATAGATAAGACTATAGATTAGATTGTGAATTGGACTATCGACTAGAATATTGAATAGACTATAGTCTAGACTATAGATTTGTCTATAGACTAGACTATCGACTAGATTATGGACTTTACTTTCGACTGGACTACAGACTAGATTTTAGACAAGTTAATAGATATATTAGTCTATATACTGTAGGACTGTTCTATAGACTATGAACTAGACTATAAACTTGACTATATGCTAAATAATAGTCTACACTATAGACTTTAATAGACTATTTACCAGACTGCAGACTAAACTATAGATAAGTATACTCTATATACTAATCTATTTCTATACAAAATTGGAAGAGCGGATTTGGAAGAATATATATAGCAGGCAGAGACTACAATGAAACTCTTGAATACTTTTCAAATTAGATAAAACATCTTGTAGATATTATATACGTTTAGAAAACTAATTTTTTTTGAACATCTGACTATATAAGATTTCGGTAGAGCCCTACATAAGGTTTTTATCATCTAATGGAACGCTCTATAGATTGAATTGTTTTATAGGTGAACTTTATTAAATCTGACGAATGAAGACAGTAGTATTTAGAATAGAATATCTCTTTATATGTAATAGAGTTATAACATCGATGTTTTTCAATGTGATTAGCGGTACCACTTGAACATTAGTTTTTCAGTCACTATGTGATAATATTCTATGGAAGTTCTGGAAGAAGTGACTACAGACTTCAGTAAGATTTCTTTCTTGGGCTCAATGATGTAAAAACCTTTTCCTCATGGCAAAAAGGTATAATTAATCGAAAATCTGAAACACAATTTTCTCAACACTTTTAAACGGGAATCCAGAAGGTATAAAAGTGGATCTTCTGCTGCAGAAATTTGCAGATACAAGGAAGTCATCATTCATCGAATGCAAATGTTTGATTCTTAATGAAAACGACATGAAAATTTTGCGGAAAATTACACCAAATCATAGGAACATCTTAGAACATTTACTTTCCGGGTTGTATGGATGACAAAAATCGCGATCCGGTTACCTTGTATAGACCATAACCACAAAGATCAAGTAGTAAGTTCTATAAAAACCTATCAAAATTCATCATATTTCCAGACTTGCTGCAATGTGGCTTTGAACTTGAACAGATCGAAAATAATCGTATAAACTAACCACGTAACTGTTTTGCAAAAAATTTAAAGATTATGGCCGAATTTTTTTTTGAGAGTTCTCGCTTATTTGCAATCTTTTGATACAACATTGTCTACGCTTGGTCCTGACAAACATATTTTCCGAAATTGTTTACTTCCACAATGCAATAACGAATCATTGCTCTGAGAAACATTGGGTAAAATAATTTTTGCAAAGATTTAGATTAAATCACTAACAAGTAATTCACTTATTTTCACTTCTTTTAAAATACAATTTAATAACAATTGTCCAATTCACAATCGGTGTTGTACGGTTGTATTGTAGTATGTCGTAATTTTTTTTATTTTTAATTTGTTTTTGTTTCAAAATATTTTATTTGAAAATTTTTTTATGACATACAACGCTACAACGATACGACATCGATTGTGAATTAAACAAATATTTTATATTTTCTTTTATTTAATTATTGCCATTCACTCAATATTTGTTTTTTTTTTTCAAAATTTTTTATATAACATTGAAATAATTTTCATTTAACTTCATAACACCCACCAGTAATTAAAATTTTTGGTGGACGGCCCATAGTTCCATTATGTACAGAACGCCTTAAAAATTCTGCCGCTTTCGGCGTCAGGCGTCCTGTACTCACGGTGCTCTGCACCACTGTTGTAAAACACTTCCGAAACATTTAAAATTAAAAAAAATCAAACACTTTAAGGATTTTCACAAAATTCACTTATTTTCACTTCTTTTTTTGAATTTGCGAAAAGATCAAATAATGAAACGTTTTCCCCAAAAAAAAACGTTTCGTAACGAAGAGTAAACGACCGTTGTCGTCGAAGTTAAGTATTCAACTGATTTCACTTTTATTGTGCGATTTTCAATATTTTCTATCAACATCAATTGGAATTGTGTTGAGTTTTCATATTATTGTGCGAGTGTGTTTGGGGAGTGGATTTGTTTTTCAATAGTTGTTGTTGTTGCTTTTTTAGTTTTCTATATAGAATTTGAAAATTTGTCTGACGTCTATTTAAATCATATCGTCATCGACATCATCATCATCTCCATCGCTACAAAAACAAAATCATCCCACAATTTTGTTTGTTGTTTTTCTGATATTGTTGTTTTTATGAATATTTTTCTTGCCGTACACAAGCATACCCCCATGAAGAAGACACACAATCCTACATTACTACTTGCCCGGGAGCAAGTGAATCTTTTATTCTATTAAGGGGTAAATAGAATGTTCTTGTTGTTGTTGCTTTGGTATAGTTTTATGTGTGTTTTAATGCTTCCTATTGATGTTTTTTTTTGATGAAATTAATTTAAGCGTTTATGTTATTTTTGATACGAATGTATATTTATCCCATATTGTCGCTATATGTATGATTTATTAGGAAAGAACTTTTTTACAAAACACGTGTTTGCTTTAGCTAACGAAAATTGTTTTAATATTTTTCGATCCAACAAATGTTCTGCAAGGGGCCGAAAGTGTGCTTGGGGAATAAATACCAAAACTTTATTGATCAAACAAATTTGAGTGTGTATGCAAAATACATTAGGAGTGTCACTTAATATCAATACTTAATAATAAAAGTTATCTATCTATCTATCTATCTATCTATCTATCTATCTATCTATCTATCTATCTATCTATCTATCTATCTATCTATCTATCTATCTATCTATCTATCTATCT
>NC_060953.1:14052953-14057514 GCF_022045245.1 Lucilia cuprina | reverse complement strand
CTAGACTATAGACTAGACTATAGACTAGACTATAGACTAGACTATAGACTAGACTATAGACTAGACTATAGACTAGACTATAGACTAGACTGTGGACTAGACTATAGATTAGACTATAGACTAGACTATAGACTAGACTATAGACTAGACTAATCTCTGGGGAAACTAAAGCGCTAACAAGAATAAAGAGTGTATCTCTGTATATGTAATGTTTTTTCAATGGGAACAAGGAGCTGGTCATTGATATTACGCTAGCAAATTAAGATTCGGATCTTATGCCCTCACTTGAATATTCTTTTTTCAATAACTTTATGATAATTATTTACTATAAAACATAGACTGAGTTTTATTGTTTATATAAATCCTAGAAGTGGTGACTATGTTAATTTCACATGTTACTAGATCTACCGAACTCAGAAGAGTTTCTCTCTTGAACTCTAGTAAGTAAAAAACTTTTCATAATACCAAAAAGGAATAATTATTCGAGAATTTGGAACTGTTCATATCACTTGTTTAGCACATACAAACGGGAATCTAGATGGTTTCAAAGGGGACCATGTTCTGCAGATATTTGACAAATACCAGGTAGTCATCATTCTATGGAATCTAACGTTTCTTTCTTAATGAAAACGTGAAGTTAACTTTGTGGAAAAAAGTGAAATCGTAGAACAACCTGGGTTGTCTGAATGACGAGAATTAAGATTAGGATCTAGAATACCTTGTGGCGCCTAAGTGTACAAAGATAAAGTTGTAAGTTTCACAGAAAACGAAAAAGAATATCATCATATTCCCAGAAAGTTTTACTCAGATTGTAGAAATTTTTCTCCAGAAAAGTTTTCTCAAATTCTGATTCTAAAAATCTGTCAAAATCTTTCAGATTGTTATATATGTTCTCAAAAAAGAAATACAACTAAAAAACATTATCAATAAAAATAAATATATATATATATTTATGTATGTAAAAATCTATACATATTACATATTCTAAAATATTTATAACAATTAAATGCACTTTAAAAAAAATCTCTTCGAAAATATTTTAACAAAATAATAATAAAAAAACTACGACAAAACTGAATACTTTAATCAAACTAAACGAACATTTTCGAATTGATTAATTCTCAGCTGTGGCACGATCAGCTTGATTATCAACATTAATATAGTTTTCTTGAACATCTTTGACCATAAAATCGACCAAATTATCTAAATCATATTTATGTTGCCAATTCCAATCACGTCTAGCCTCAGAGTCATCGAATACTTGGGGCCAAGAGTCAGCAATCAATTGACGACTATCAGGCTTATAGGTCACATGTAAATTGGGTACATATTTGCTAAGTTTATCGACTAATTCTTCGGGTGTAAACGACATGGCAGTGACGTTGTAAACACGACGTTGAAGTTGTTCTGAGGGGGCACGCATGAATTCGAGAAGAGCTCTGTAGGAGAATTTAGATTGTAAAATTTTGTAATGAAATTCTATTTTTAAAATACTACCTCAAGCAATCCTCGATATACATCATGGGTAAACGGGTATCTGGCTTAAGGTAGCACTGATATTTGCCAGTTCTCAAAGCCTCATGGAAAATAGCAACGGCATAATCTGAAATATACAAAGTAAATGTTAATAATTATACGTATTAAAATAGTAAATAAAAATTTTGGACTCACCAGTAGTGCCACCACCTGGTGGATCACTGGAAATAACACCGGGGAAACGTAGACATCTAAAATCTAAACCAAACTTATGATAATAATACTCTCCAATCAGTTCAGCATGAACCTTCGAAACACCATAAATGGTACGAGGACGTTGAATCTACAAAACAAACAAACAAACCCAGGAAAATAATTAAGAAATGTATGTCATAACGCTGAAGAAGAAAAAATTATGAGTAACCTACTGTAACATTTGGTGTGGGATTGCGTGGACTGTCGGGACCAAAGGCACCAATAGTACTTGGTACAAATATACGTAAATTATATTGTTTAGCAAGTTCGATGACATTATGAACGCCTTCAATGTTGACTCTAAAACAAAAGAATGGGGAAAGGGGTAGGGGGAGAGGCAAAAATATATATAAATTAATATTTTGTTATAAGATATAAAGCGGGTTTTGACAAGAGGTGTTATAATAAAGTAATTTTTAACAATTACTAATATCTTTTCTCTGTGAGAAAAGTTTTCTCAGTTTTTAAGAACTTTTCTATAGAAAAGTTTACTCAGATTCTGAGAAATTTTCTATAGAAAAGTTTACTCAGATTCTGAGAAATTTTCTATAGAAAAGTTTACTCAGATTCTGAGAAATTTTCTATAGAAAAGTTTACTCAGATTCTGAGAAATTTTCTATAGAAAAGTTTACTCAGATTCTGAGAAATTTTCTATAGAAAAGTTTACTCAGATTCTGAGAAATTTTCTATAGAAAAGTTTACTCAGAATTTGAGAAGTTTTCTATAGAATAGTTTACTTAGATTCTGAGAAATTTTCTGTAGAAAAGATTACTCAGACTCTAAGAATATTTCTATAGAAAAGTTTACTCAGAATCTGAGAAAGTTTACTCACAATGTGAGAAATTTTCTACAGAAAAGTTTACTCATAATTTAAGAAACTTTCTGCAGAGAAGTTTACTCACAATGTGAGAAATTTCTTATAGAAAATTTTACGCATAATGTGAGATATTTTGTTAATTAAATAACACCACTTCTCACAAATACCCTGTAGAAGACATCGACATGTTTAAGGAAATAATTGTTGAATATTTTTGAAGACACGCTATTTAAAAAACAATTTCTTAACTTGAAAGTAATTTGTTGACAAAAAAACAACAACAACATAGAGACATGGTGAAAGTAATTGTAACAATGTAACGGTATTTCTTTTTATAATACATACCTTACCGCCAGCGGTACATTTTGTTCACCTACTGCACTCAATAAGGCAGAGAAATGTATCAACCAATCGATACGATGATCGACAACAATCTTTTGTAAGCCTTTAAAATCTAAAATATCAGCAAATATATATGGTCCACTTTCGACGACCGCTTGACTAGGTTTAATAATATCAGATAAAATGACATTACTGTCACCATACTGAGAACGCAATAGTTTGGCGCATTCAATGCCCAATTGACCCAAACCACCTGAAAGTGAAAGAAAAGTAAAAATAATTTTGAATTTAAGGAAAGATTTTAAAGATAAGGAAAACGTTTTCACAAACGTTATTGTTGACGCGTTATCACTGTGTGACAAATTATTTATAATCTTTATTAATAATAAAGAAAATATTTTCCGTTTATTCCATACTAAACATATATAACATATATATATTATATATCTATTAAAATTAGCGATCAGACGATCACACTTCTGTATGTTAAGCAGAAAATCATCTGTTTATTTTGATTTGAAAAATTTTCGTGTTTTTTTTAACGGAAAACAAACTGTACGAATACAAAATATTTGAAAATTGTTATTGTTTTATTAACAGATATTTTATTCCCACAACCAAATATGTTTATTTTATGGTTTTCAAGATCCGCGCGCAAAAACAAAAAAACACACATATCGTGACGCATGCACGTGTTTTTTACAATATTTTCGGTTAAAATATGACCTTGACAAATTCGCAGAATGTTTTTTGTTCGATTGTCAAATAAATTTTTCTTTTTCTTTAATAAATAGTTTTTTGTTTAAATATATTTTTTTTTAAAGAACTCTGTACAATATTCGCGGTATCTATAGCCAAACATATAAAGAAAATGGCGGTTAAAAAAAAACAAGAAACTATTTGAATAAACTGTTTGTTTTTTAATTTAATTTATAAATAAAATCATTTTTTATTTAATAGTTTTATTTATAAAGACATGAGCCTAAACACTGGCCTAAACTATTCTATAATTTGCTGAAAATTCAAGGAGTTTATGTTTTTTTTTTTTTTAATTTTACTATAAAATATTTTAAAAATGGTCTAATACGTCTAACATGATGTTGTGTTTAGAGATTGTTGCTCATTTGCCAATTTAATTATAAATATACAAAAAAAATCTATTTCTAAAAACACCCACGTTTTAACGCGTGATTTATTTATAATGTAATAACAAAATATACGCGTGTACATTACGCGTGCCACCAGAATGTCCTCTCGTAAACATCTACAAGAATAGGTACTGAAATATTACTAAGTTATAACGAAAAGAATACTTTAGTTCTACAGACTAGACTATAGTTTATACTAGACTAAATCATTGTTTAGACTCGACGAGAGTATATATTACAGTTTAAACTAGACTATAGACTAGACAATAGACTAGACTATAGACTAGACTACAGATTAGACTATAGATTAGACTATAGACAAGACTATAGACTAAACTATATAATAGACTATACTATAGACTAGACAATAGACTAGACTATAGACTAGAATATAGACTAGACTATAGACTAGACAATAGACTAGACTATAGACTCGAATATAGACTAGACTATAGACTAGACTATAGACTAGACTATAGACTAGACTATAGACTAGACTATAGACTAGACTATAGACTAGACT
>NC_060953.1:14042140-14052853 GCF_022045245.1 Lucilia cuprina | reverse complement strand
AGTCTAGTCTATAGTCTAGTCTATAGTCTAGTCTATAGTCTAGTCTATAGTCTGGTCTATAGTCTAGTCTATAGTCTAGTCTATAGTCTAGTATATAGTCTAGTCTATGGTATAATCTATAGTCTAGTCTTTAGTCTATATTCTAGTATATAGTCTTGTCTATAGTCTTGTCTATAGATTAGTATATAGTCAAGTCTATAGTCTAGTCTATAATTAAATCTATAGTCTATTCGATAGTTTAGTTTATTCGGCCCATAATCTAGTCTATGTTCTAGTTTCTAGTCTAGTCTATGGTATAGTTTATCGCCTAGTCTGGTCTATAATCTAATCTATAGATTATTTCATAGTCTAGCTAATATAAAGTCTAGTGTCTAGTTGAATCTATAGTCTAGTATAAAGTCTAGTCTATAGTCCAGTTTATAGTCTATTCTATAGTCTACTCTAGAGTCTAGACTATAGTCTTTTATATAGACTAGTCTATAGTCTACCATATAGTCTAGTCCATACTCTAGTCTATAGTCTGGTTTAAAGTATTGTCTAGTCTATGGTCTAATTGATAGTCTAGTGTCTAGTTGAATCTATAGTCTAATATATAGTCTAGTCTATAGTCTACTCTGTAGTCTGTGTTCTAGTTTCAAGTCTAGTCTATGGTATAGTTTATTGCCTAGTCTGGTCTATAATCTAATCTATAGTCTAGCCTATAGTCTAAGGATCTTAGAATTAAGTTTCTGCAATGCATAGTGTATTTTTAGTGAATTCTTGTATTAAGTTGTGAAAATGAACAGTGCTTTCCAAACTAATTTACTCTTGAGATAACAGCCTAAAAATATGCTACAGTTTAAGAGCAGCAGTGCAATTTAAACCTAAACTTATTTGTGCAAGCAGCTGTAACGTATACTTGAGATAATTTAATGAAATAAACCAAAGTGAATAAAATGAATCAAACTAGTTAAATCAGAATAACTTTAAAAATAAAATTTAAACACAATTTCGTTTTTTTTCGTTACATTTTATTAATTCAATTCACAGTTTTATTACAATATTTTAAAAAATAAAATAAAAATAACATTTACAACTCAAATTAAACTTGTACTATAATTTCTTTTTACAAATTAAAATTATTGTAACTAATTTGTGTTTAAAAGCTTAATTAAGGTACATATTTATAGTGTTTTGTTTTATAAAAAAAAAAACAAATTAAATAAAAAAAATAATAATTTAAAAAATTCTAAAATTTTACAAAAAATTTATGTTAAATAAAAAAAACCTAACGATATGTTGAATTCATTTTAAAAATTATGTTTGTAATTTACAGATTTATTAATGATTAAGTCACACAGTGTTAAGAGATTATAATCTTGTCTTCAATTTTCAAACTATTACTCTTTTTAAAATTCTTCATAATAATTTTCATTTTGTAATTGATGATTCACAGAGGAAACAACTGTTCTACTTCTATTCATTATTGAATATTTATAATGCTGATGTTCATGATGATGCAAACAACCGCCATGTAGTTCAGCAAATAGTATTGCATCATCTACTTTACAATCATCATTGACAACAACAACAACATCATTATTATTATCATCATTTACATTTTCTATTGAATTATTATTATTTTCCTTTAATTTGTGAATTTTTAAAAGATTTTCATTTTGATTTTCTAAATCAATTTTACATTTTTTGTGTTTCCTTTTTAATGCTAAATTATTATTATTTTTATTGTTGTTGTTGTGATTGTGGTGGCATTTATTTGTGGCAAATTGTATGTTGTCTGTAATGGAAATAGAAAAAACAAAAGAGAAAAAACAAATCAAATAAAAATAATAATTAAAAGCCAATAGTTTTTTTTTTTTTTGTTTTAATGTTAAGTGAAGAAATGAATGCGTGATATTTTCTAACAGAATGTTTTCTCTAAGAAACTGGATATAGAATAATTGAAAACTATTAAAATTTCTCTAAGCAAATACGATTTTAATAGGAAAGTTTTCTTTGGAAAGTTTTTTTAGGAAATTGCAAACAAGTTTCACAGAAAAAGGTTAGAATTTCCCAATGAGAACTTCATATTCTGAGAAATTTTCTATAGAAAAGTATAATAATGTAAAAAGTTTTCTATAGAAAAGTTTACTCGTAATGTGAGAAATGTTTTATAGAAAAGTTGAATTGTGAGAAATATTCTATAAAAAAAGTTAGTTTGTGAAAAGTTTTCTATAGAAAAGAAATTTTCAAATGTTTTCCATAAAAAAAAATTCAAAAAAATTTTATAGCAAAAGATTCTGAAAAATATTCTATAGAATGTTGAAAAATGTTTCACTTTTTTTAAGAAAATATTAAAAAAAAAAATTAATTTTTTATAGGAATTTTTTGAAATTTTTTTTGTTTGAAAATTTTATTTTTTTTTTAGAAAAATTTTGAAAAATTATATTTTTTATAGAATTTTTCAAAAATTACTTTTTTTATAAAATTTTTTTGAATTTCTTTTATGGAAATTTTGAAAAAGTTATATTTATTCTAGATTTTTTTTTTACTTTTTCCTAAATTTCTCTTTTGTATAGAAACTGTTTCAAAAATAATTTTTCTATAGAAAAATTATATTTTTATAGAATTTAAAAAAATTACTTTTTTTATAAAATTTTTTTGAATTTTTTTTATGGAAATTTTGAAAAAGTTATATTTATTCTAGATTTTTTTTTGACTTTTTCCTAAATTTCTCTTTTGTATAGAAACTGTTTCAAAAATAATTTTTCTATAGAAAATTTTTAATTTTTTTTTAAATACTTTATATTTTCTAATTTTTAATAATTTTTTATAGAAATTTAAAAAAATCTATTTTTTATAAAATATTTATGAAAATTTAAAATTTTTATAGAAAATTTTTGTTTTTTTTTTTTTTTTTAATTTAAGATTTTTCTATAATTTCCATTTTTTAATGAAAATTTCTACTTTTTATAGAAAATTTTTGAAAACTTCCATTTTTTATAGAAAATTTATATATTTTTTATTTATAAAATTTAGATTTTTGATAGAATTTTTATTAATATTTTTTTCGAAAATTTTGCAAAATATATATATTTAAATAAAATTTCTATTTTTTATAAAAAATTTTTGAAATTTCTTATTTTATTTTTAGAAAATTTATATTATTTTAAAGAAAATTTGTATTCCTTATAGAAAATTTTGAAAAATGTCTATACTTCATAGAAAGTTTCTAATTTTTAGAAAAATTCTACTTTTTTTTAAAAAATTTTTGGAAATTTAAATTTTTTTAATGAAAATTTAGAAAACATGAAAATTAATATTTTTATAGAAAATCTCTATAAAAAATGTCTATTTTTTTATAGAAAACTTTTAATTTTTTGGAAAATTGTTGAAAATTTATATTTTTTAAAGTAAATTTTGAAAAATGTCTATTTTTAATAGAAAATTTCTATTTTTTTATAGAAAATTTTTGAAATTTTAGATTTTTAAATTAAAAAAAATTTCTATATTTTCATAGAAAATTTCTATTTTTTATAAAAAAAATTCTTAAAATTATCTATTTTTCTTTTTTTTAGAATTTTTTTTTTTAATTCTATTTATTTTTTATAGAAAATCTGCATTTCTTATACAAAATTTTGAAAAATGTCTATTTTATATAGACAATTTCTATTTTGTAGAAAATTTTTTAAAATTTCCACTTCTTTAAAGAAAATCTTGCAAAATGTCTATTTTTAATAGAAAATTTCCATTTTTTATGAAAATTTTTGAAATTTATATATTTTTTAGAAAATTTTTGAAAGATATCTATATTTTATAGAAAATTTCTATATTTTATACAAAAATTTGGAAATTATCTTTTTTTTTAGAAAATTTTTTATTTTTTATAGAAAAATTTGAAAATTTTCTATTTATTTAGAAAATTTTTGAAAATTTGTATTTTTTAAAGAAAATGTAAAAAAACGTCTATTTTTAATAGAAAATTTCTATTTTTTTAAAGAAAATTTTTGAAATTTTATATTTTTTAGAAAATTTTTGTAAAAATCTTGTTTTTTATAAAAAATTTTTGAATTTTTCTACCTTTTTAGAAGGTTTTTATAGAAAAATCTCTTATTTTTTTTGTAGAAAATTTTGAAAAAGGTCTTTTTTAAAAGAAACTCTCTATTTTTAATAGAAAATTTAAAGTTGTTCTTTTTTTATAAAAAAATTAAAAAAAATGACAATTTTTAATAGAAAATTTGAATTTTTGAAACTTTTGTCTTTTTATACCCTTCACCTTCGTGAGAAGGGTATATAAAAGTTTGTCATTCCGTTTGTAATTTCTATAATATAATTTTCCGACTCTATAAAGTATATATAAATTCTGGATCCTTATAGATAGCGGAGTCGATTAAGCCATGTCCGTCCGTCCGTCTATCTGTCTGTTGAAATCAGTTTTTAGAGGTCCCCAGATATCGGCGAGATCCGAATCTTCAATAATTCAGTTAGACATGCTTTCGAGAAGATCGCTACTTAAAATCAGCAAAATCGGTCTATAAATAACGGAGATATGAGCAAAAATCCGAGACAACCTCTGAAAATTTCATCAAAAAAGCCACATTTTTTACATGCTTTGTTAAAAAAGCAACAAAAACACTGTGAATTGGATAAAGATGTACATGTGTGTGTGTGTGGAGATGTATTTGGTTTTATTCAGCTGTGTATTTTTTTTTTTGTATGTTTGGTATAACAAGAACAAGGAGATAAAGCAGTAATATGTTGGTAATACAGCTCATATTTGTTTGAGGTTGGTAATACAGTTTAACGGTGGTAGTACAGTACAACGGTTAATATTTCTTTCTGCTACAGTTTATATTTGTTTGTGTGTATGTTATGTGTGACATGTGTACAGAGATACAAAATAAATAAAAACTGTTTTTTAAAACATACTTGGTGAAGGGTATATAAGATTCGGCACAGCCGAATATAGAAATATTAATTGTTTTATTAATGCGGTTCAACTTTTTCTTAATGCAGTTCATTATTATCTCGAAACTTAATTTCCTAGATTCAAATAGAAAGTGTTCTTTAGAAACATTTCTAGTTTCAAATAGAATTTCTAACATTTCTACTTTAAAACCTCTTGAAGTGGGGGGGGGGGGGTTGACAAAGACAAAAATAACCTTACAAAATACACATGTAACTAATTAAAACTATAAAATTAATAATATTAGTAAATTAACTATTCTACTAAATATTTAAGATAAATTAAATATTTAAAAAGCTTGCGTAATATTAATGAATTTCGATATTTTGTAAATGAAAATCATTTTGTGCAATTTTTGATTTTACAAAAATTCTTTTTTTGTTTGTGTTAATTTTATTATTGCAAAGGATTTTTAAACAAATTAATTTAGTAACTTTATGTTTTATTACAGATTTTTTTATTCTTATTATTTTTTTTTATTTATTATGAAAAAATATACATTTTTTTATTTTTGTGCTTAAAATGAATTCATTTTATGTTTTGTTTTACATTTTAAATGTAATTTCTTACAAAATTTACACATTTTATTTTAATAATTTTCAATTAAAGTTAAAAGCAACTATAAATTGTTGTTTTTTTCTAATTTACTTAAAAAAAACAAATATTTTTAAATTAAGTACAAAGTTTTTCTTTAGGTTTAATATTAAATAAGGTACACAAATTGCAGAAAATTAAAAAATGAAAAAAATAAAACGAATTTCATTAATAATTCGCCAGCAAATTATAAAATAAAATAAAATGAAAAAAAATTGCTAAAATTGCAATAAAAACTAAAATAAGCTAAAAATTAAAAAAAACGCCAACGTAAATGCTTGTATTAAGCAAATATAGAAAAAAATGCCATAAAATAAATATAAACGCTGACACTTGAAAACTTTTTTAAAAACGAAAAGAAAATTCCAATCTTTAAATAGAAAAAAATAAACATAAACTTAAATTGATGAAAAAAACATCAATACTATAAAAAAACACACACTGTTCACATCAGCATCGCCCGTCATAATGAGATTTAATTAAATCATTTTGTTGATTTTTCATTCGTTGCTAATTACAAAATGTTTCTGAAAAAAAATTTATGACAAATACATGGACATTGATTTTTGTCATAATTTGTTTATAAATACCATTTCATTTTTAAAACAACATTTTCTAAAAATTACTCAGTGTGTCTCTTGCTCAGTTTTTTTTGTAATGGAAAGTTTTTTCAATAACTGTTTAAACTTTGCTAGAGAAGATTTTCGTTTTATTTTTAAAGAACATTTTCAAAAATTTTCAATTTTAAAAAACAATTTCTTAAATTATACTATTTTTATAGAAAATTGAAACAATTTTCTATTTTTATAACAATTTTTAAAAATTTTAAATTTGTTTTGGGAAATTTTCGATTTTTTTCTATTTTTAAGAAAATTTTTGAAATTTTTTCTATTTTTCAGGGAAATTTTCAAAATTTTTCGAAAATTTTCTATTTTATAGGAATTTTTTGAAACTTTTCTATTTTATAGGAATTTTTCGAAATTTTTCTTTTTTTATATGAAACTTTCGAAATTTTTTTAATTTCTAATTAATTTTTGAAAATTTTTCTATTTTATAGGAATTTTTCGAAACTTTTTTATTTTTATTGGAATTTTTTAATTTGGATTGGAATTTTTCGATCTTATTCTCTAAGAAATTTTCGAAAATTTTCAATTCTTATAGAAATTTTTCTAAAATTTTCTATTTTTTGAGAAAATTTTCTATTTTTTGAGAAAATTTTCGATATTTTTCTGTAGAAAGTTTTGTAAAATGTTGTCAATTTTTTTTTTAGAAATTTTTCTATTTTTTTCTAGGAAATTTTCGAAATCAATTCAATTTTTTTTTAGAAATTTTTCTATTTTTTTCTAGGAAATTTTCGAAATTTTTCAATTTTTATAGGAAATTTTCGAAAAATTTCTATTTTTATAGGAATTTTTCAAAATTTATCAATTTTAAAGGAATTTTACGAATCTTTGGAAATTTTTCTTTTTTTATAAGAATTTTTCGAAATTTTTCTATTATTAGAGGAAATCTTTAATTTTTCTACTTTTATAGGAATTTTTCGAAATTTTTCAATTTTAAAGGAATTTTACAAAATTTTTTTAAATTTTTATAGAAATTTTTCATAGTGTTTCTATTTTTATAGGAAAATTCAAATTTTTTTATGAATTTTCAAATTCTTTCTATTTTTTAAGAAAATTTTTGAATTTTTGTTTTCTAATTTTTGAAAACTCAATTTTGTTTTGGAAAATTTTTGATTTTTTTATATTTTTAAGAAAATTTTTTAAATTTTTCTATTTCATAGGGAAATTTTTACAAATTTTTATACGAATTTTTCAGTTTCAAAATTTTTTCGATTTTTATAGGATTTTTCCAAAATTTTTCTTTTATTAGAGGAAATTTTAAATTTTTCTACTTTTATAGGATTTTTTTCAAAAATTTTCAATTTTATAGGAATTTTACAAAAATTTTCCAATTTTTTTTAATAAAATTTTTTCGAAATTTTTTTATTTTTAGAGGAAATTAATTTTTTTTTAGAAATTTTCGAATTCTTTCTATTTTTAAAGAAAATTTTATTTTTTTTTTTAAATTTTCGATAATTCAAATTTGTTTTGGATATTTTTCGATTTTTTTCTATTTTAAAGAAAATTTTGGAAATTTTCAAAATTTTTCAATTTTTATAGGAATTTTTTCTATTTTATAAGAATTTTTTGAAAATTTTCTATTTTTACGGGAAATTTTCGAAATTTTAAAATTTTTATAAGAATTTTCGAAATTTTTCTATTTTTATAGAAATTTTTCTATTTTAAGAGGAAATTTTACGAAAATGTTTAAATTTTTTTAATAGAAACTTTTCGAAATTTTTTTTATTTTTAATTTTTTTTTTTTTTTTAATTTTCGAAAATTCAAATTTGTCATGGAAATTTTTTTTAAGAAAATTTTTGAAATTTTTCTATTTTTCAAGGAAATTTAAAAATTTTTTAAATTTTTATGGGAATTTTATGAATTTTCCGAAATTTTTATTTTTTATAGGAAATTTTCCAATTTTTTTAATTTTTATAGACTTTTTTCCGAATTTTTCGAACTTTTTCTATTTTTATAGAAAATTTTCTATTTTTATAGAAAATTTTCAATTTTTTTTAAAAGAAATTTTTGAAAATTTTCCAGTTTTATGGAAAATGTTCAAAATTTTTCTATTTTTAGAGAAAATTTTAAATTTTTCTATGATATTTTCGAAATCTTTCTATTTTGAAAGAAAATTTTCGATTTTTTTTTTAACTTTCGAAAATTCAAATTTGTTTTGGGATTTTTTTTCTATTTTCAGAAAATCTTGGAATTTTTTGAAATTTTTATAAATTTTAATTTTTATTTTTTATAAAAATTTTTTTATTTTTTAAGAATTTTTCGAAAATTTTCTATTTTTAAAGTAAATTTTACAAATTTATTCGAATTTTTTTTTATTGAAAAATTTAAAAATTTTTTTTAAAGGAAATTTTTGAAAATTTTATAGTTTCTTAGAAAATTTTCGAAATTTTTCTAA
Source organism: Lucilia cuprina (assembly GCF_022045245.1). NCBI lineage: Eukaryota > Metazoa > Arthropoda > Insecta > Diptera > Calliphoridae > Lucilia > Lucilia cuprina. The sequence goes on along the minus strand of NC_060953.1, from coordinate 14,044,295 downwards.
TTTTAGAGGATATTTTAAATTTTTCTATTTTGAAAGAAAATCATTTTTTGTTTAATTAGTTTGTTTGTTAAGTTGTTTTCGAAATTTTTTTTATTTTTTTGAAATTTTTCTATTTTTATAGAAATTTTTCAATTTTTATAGGAATTTTCGAAATTTTTCTATTTTGATTGAAATTTTTCGAACTTTTTTTTTATTTTAATAGGAAATTTTCGAAATTTTGCAACTTTTATAGGAATTTTTTGAAATTTTTCTATTTTATAAGATTTTTTTCGAAATTTTTCTATTTTGATAGGAAATTTTCCAAATTTGTTGATTTTTATGGATTTTTTCAAAATTATTTTATTTTATAGAAATTTTTCGAAAATTTTCTATTTTCAAAAATAGAAAATTTAAATTTTTTTTTTCTTTAAAAAAGGAAATTTTCGAAAATTTTCCAGTTTTATAGAAAATTTTCCAAGTTTTTCTATTTTTATAAGAAATTTTTGAAATTTTTCTATTTTTATTTAAAATTTCGAATTTTTTAAATTTTCGAAAATTTTCTATTTTTATAAAAAAAATTTCGAAAATTTTGTAATTTTATATAAAATCATAAAAATTTTCCAAAGTCTAAATTTTCAAAATTTTCTATTTTTTTTTAATTTTCAAAATTCTTAAAAAAAAGATTTTTGATAAAGAAAAATTTTAATTTTTTTTCAAAAATTCCAATTTATCTTATTTTTTTTTAAAGAAAATTTTGGATAATTTGTCTTTTTAAGAAAATTTACATTTTTTTTTTAAATTTTTCAAACATTTCAATTTTTCAAAAATTTTATCATTTTTATGAATTCATTAAAAAAAATGTTCTTAAAAAATCGAAAATCTCCATTTTTTAAAGAAACTTTTTTAAAATTTATGTTTTTTAAAAATTAGAATTTTATATTTTATTTTGAAGAAAATTTAAAAGAAATTTTCATTCAATACAAAAGTTCAACCTTGTTGTTTTCTTAATAATATTAATAAAAAAGCGGTCAGTGTGAACAGCTTATTGTTGATAATTCGAAATGTTTGTGGGTCAAGGTCAATAGAGTTAAAAATCCAATACAATTTTTAATCTAATATTCTTACTAAGTGGCAGATTTAATTGTTAAAGTTTAAAAGATTAAAAAAAATGTGAATTAGAAAAAAAAAAACAATAAGCAAAAGTAAAAATTTACTAATTAAAAAAAAAAACTTGTTGAAAATAAATCACAAAAAAATCGTTTCTTTGTAACTAATTTTGTGTGTAAGTGTATGCTAGTATTCAAGATCTCTTATTTGTTTCTTTTCGGAGTACAAACTACAAAAGATAATAATAATAATAAAAAAAGAAAAAACTATATCATATGTGATAACATGCAACGGCTAACATCTCGATTAGCACGATGTAAGTGACCTTGATAGTGTTGTTGCTGATGATATAAATGTTGTTGCTGAGGCTGCTGCTGCTGTTGTTGGTTAATTTGTTGGTGCTGCAGCTGCTGCTGCTGGTGAGCAGTTATACTTTGTAATTGCGGGTTTAATGTTTGTTCATATTTCTCAATATTGTTATTATCATTATTATTATTGTTGTTGTTATTTTCAAAGCCTTCTTCAGTGTCCATTAAACAAGACTGTGTAGCAATTTGTGTTGAAGGTAACTGAAAAAAATCTGTAAAAATAAAATTTATTTATTTGTTGAATAATTATTTACATATTTTTGTTTTTCATAAAGTTAAATGTAATTAAAGTTAAATTAGATTTTTAAATGCCAAAAGGTTTATGTTTTGCGATTAACAATAAAAATGAGAAAAACATTCATTTGGATTTTATTACGATAGATATATTTGTTAGCGTGTTGCATTTAATACAATGTTGTCAATTATTAGACGCAACAACGTAAGCGCTAGCCAAAAAAATATGTTCACGTTGCTGCTACGTTAACATGCCTCATGACCTAGTTAAGACAAAAATAGCAAAACTACTATACAAAATAAAAAATGTATTTAATTACACTGAGACAAATCGAAGCAAATTTTGTAAATAGATAGAAAGATAGATAGATAGATAGATAGATAGATAGATAGATAGATATATAGACAGATAGATAGATATATAGATAGATAGATAGATAGATAGATAGATAGATAGATAGATAGAT
>NC_060953.1:14010679-14042040 GCF_022045245.1 Lucilia cuprina | reverse complement strand
AGTCTATAGTCTAGTCTATAGTCTAGTCTATAGTCTAGACTATAGTCTAGTCTATAGTCTAGTCTATAGCCTAGTCTATAGTCTAGTCTATAGTCTAGTCTATAGTCTTGTCTAAAGTCTAGTCTATAGTCTTGTCTATATCCGAGTCATATTCTAGTCATAGTCTGATCATAGTCTAACCATAGTCTAACCATTGTCTAATCATAGTCTAACCATAGTCTAGTCATCGTTTATACAAAGTCTAATTTTAGGCTAGTCATAGTCTAGTCATATACTAGACTATGGCTAGTCTATACTATAGTATACAGTTTAAGTAATAGTTAGGACTATATCCAAGTTGATAGTAAATTCTATAGCCTAGCCGGTAGTCTAATCTAAATATCCTAATATATATTTAAGTCTATTACATATCTATAATATAGTCTAGTCTGTAGTCACAAACATCAGCTTAAACGCATTGTGCACATTAAAAAGTGTTGAAGCATATTCTCTACAGCAACATATATCTTAGGTCTACCTGTACCTAAGTTTGTACAGTACAGGTTTTTTCCTATTGGCTTATTTTCTTCATTTAGAAAGGGAAACCTAAGTGTAGTAACAAGAGCAGAAACAAACATACAGACAAAAACGGTGGTTTATCTATTTGCTTTTGTTTTAGTTTTTTTTAACATTATACCTAGATAACTATTTACATTACTTTACTCTGGCATTACTTACCATTACAATATTGAGCTGAAAAATCATCATCGAAACGGCAACGTTTGGCAGAAACCTCATAGTTGTGGTAGTTTTTGTTAGTGGCTGTACAATTGTTAGCAGCAACAGCAGCAGTCGCATCATCATCATTCATAACGAAGAAACGTTTTTTACAACGTGCTACTGGGACAGCATTACCGGCTGCGTAAGCAGAGCTGCCAAAGTTAACTGACGAAACATGTGTTTGTTGTAGTTGTTGTGTATTATTCATGCCATTGACATCATTTGCCATAAAATTATATGTTGTACTATTGTTATTATTATTATTGTTGTGGTTAATGTTGCTAGTATTGTTATTATTGTTGTTGTTGTTATTATTATCATGTACTGAATTTATATAGGAGAATCCATAATAACCATTTGAGGATAAATGATTTGAATTCGAGTTTAATTGTGTTACAGCACGTGGATCAAAAGGATTCACATGACGATTATGATGAAGTTGATTGGATTCAACAAAATCCAAAGGCAAGTTTGAGCCATTGGTAACGCCATCAGCAGCCCATAATTCAAAATTTGTTAAAACCATATTGTAATTTGTTAATAGATTTTATAATTTATTTGTAGATTGTTGTTTTTTGTTTTTTATTGGTAAATAGGTAGTTTTGGTTGTTGCTTAACTTTAAGTTGTTATTGCTTATTGTTGCCGCAATGAAGTAGTTGTTTTAGACTGTACTTGTTTATTGTTCTTTTGTTAAGTTTATTTTGTTTATTACAAAATTTCTGCCAAATAAATATGGAATTTTTTTTAATAAGTTGAATACACTTTAAAATTTTAAACGAAAAATTTAAACGTGTATAATTTTTATTTCTTTGTTCTATTGCTTTAATTTTTTTTGCTAACACCCCCTCTTGTTATTCCTTTCACCTACAAAACAACAACAAATTAAACAGAAAACTTTTTGCACAAACCGTAACACATACACACATCAAGCATTTACACTTAATCCTCTCTACACTCTTACAACTTCCCTCTCATTCAGAAAGCACTAAAATATACAAAAAAAATTTACCGTTTTTATGTTTATTACAATTATTGCTTTTTTCTTTTTTTTGTTCTGTCGTTATTGTTGTTGCTAATTAAGAAACAAAATATCAATTGGGATTTCTCTGGTATGAAGCACCTTAATTAATTTCTGTTTCTTTTTAAACACACAGAAAAAAACACGCTTTATTTTTTCGTTTAAAATTAAAGTGACGTTAGCTTTTAAAAATAAATGGTTTCGTATTTTCTTAAATTTTGTCGCGGTCACCGCAGTCTCTGTTTCTTTTAGAAAAAATCGAATTTATTTACTTTTTTATCTCCCTTTTTATGTGTATTATAAACGTTGCTCTGTAAAAACCGCGTTCCTGTTTCGTTATTGGTTTTTGTTTTGCTTCTTACTTCGTCTCTTGTTGTTTATATGTTTCACTGTTACTATTTTTCTCACTTATTGTTCTGTTTTTTTTTTCTATTTTATTCCAATTTGCACAACCAAACGCGTTCACGTTCGTCAAACAACTGATTGAAAACGTTGGCAGGAGAACACGCGAAAGTGACATCTAACGCCGGTAATGGAAAATTATGATAAATCGTCAAATCTGGCAACATTGTGTACGAGTTTTTCTCTGGTAGCACTTCAAACAAAAAAGTGTTTGTAACAAACACGAGATACGGAAAAAAAAATAAATTTTTGTTTGACAACCAAAATTTCCTAAGACCTGGTTCACACTTGGAAACTTTTTTTGGGAAACTTTTGAATTTTGTGTGAGAGAAAGAGAAAGAAATTTCTGATGAGAGCAAGACGAAAAATCTCCTCAAAATTAGCAAATCTTAAGTTAGTATGATACGTTCGTATTCTGAGTGGACAGACAGGATTACGAACACATCTATCCGAAATTGGACGTGCGGATTCAGACGTACATATGTAGAGCATGTGGAGGGGACAGTTAAACTCTGGAGCACTTTCTATGCCACTGCCAGGCAATCGTCGAAGTTAGGTCCAAATATCTTGGAAGTGATATTATTCCGGAAATAACATTCCTGACTAACTCTGATTGAAAGATTCTTAGGAATTACGTTTAGGAAACTGAGTTTTTGAACATTAAAAAATAATTCATTCAGTTCCCTTTTTTCATGATAAGTAGCGCACAACAGGTACGATTGTGGTCCAGGTGTATTTCTGGTTTTGATGTAATATACATCCTTCTATCAACCAAACCTAACTTTGAATTTTTTCCATCCCTGCATAATTTCATACATATCTTTTGTGCTTTGCATTCAAAATCAAACTTTTTATCTCTAGGATTCCTATTTTATTGAAAACCTTTGAAAATTAAATATATTTGAGAACATAGCCGGCTTAGACCATGATTCCATGAACAGTTGAATTACTTAATTCCGCCTCTGAATGACGATAACCAATTTAACCATTTCTACGACACATTCGTAATCCGCCATCAACTCCATGTTGTTCTTTCATTCATTTTTTTGTAATTTTTTGAAATACTAGAATTATTTTAACAAATTTCAAACAGCTGATTTTGATAAAAACTCGATAAAAATTAGAGATGACAGTCATTCGTTCGTAATTGTGATTTACGAATAATTGCATCATGTGAACAGGTTATTGAGTCGATTTTATGCCGCCGCCGATCTTTTAAGTGTCAGCAGCCGCCGTTCTTAATATTTGTCGTCGCTGGGATCTGGTGTTAGTAGTTACTCGTTAATGTGGTGTTAAAAATTTTGTGCAAATTTTCTATTAAAAACCTAAAGGAATTTCCATTAAAATCCATTAGCATGTCTGCTGACAAAGAATTACCAAAAATTAAATACGCCGAAAAAGCACCAAAACTAGATAAAGCCCAGCTGGAATTTATGAAATTGATTGAGCAACAAAACTTGGAAAGAGTTACAAAACTACAACGCGTTAAACGTAATAATCTAATAACGGCCGGTGTTTTGGTTAGCTCGGTGTTGGGCATATACGCCTATTCCATATTGTCTGTGAAACAAGAGAAATTCTTGGATGACTTTGATGAGCCCGCAAAAGTCAATAATTAAAAGAGAAATAATTCTATTTTCATACTATATATTTAAGATTTGTTAAGATTAAAAACGAACAAAATTGTTGTATAATACGTTATAGATAAAGAAACCCCAAAGGATTTTCGAGGATTAATTTAGATTGCAAATAACAAAAATTAAGGTTAGTTTTAATAAAATTCCCCAAAAATTTGCTTATGATAACTTTTCTATAATTTTAGCAAAATGTCTGAAGCAGCTGTACGTGTTCTAAAGTCTGGCATGCGTTTGCCCCCTTTACCTACTTTAAGAGATCTGGTGAAATTATATAAATTGCAGGCCTTAAAACAATTATCACAAAATTTCTTAATGGATGAGCGTATAACAGATAAAATTGTTAAAAGTGCCGGCCGCATAGATCCCCGTGATACAGTTTTAGAAGTCGGCCCCGGTCCCGGCGGCATAACACGTTCTATATTAAGAAGACAACCACAACGTTTAGTGCTTGTGGAGAAAGATGCTAGATTTTTGCCCACTTTAGAACTTTTACGTGATTGTGCTAAACCTTTAAATTTACAAGTTGATATATTTGTTGATGATATTTTACGTTTTGATATTGAACAGCATGTGCCCGATACATCGCATCGTTTACATTTGATAGGTAATTTACCATTTGCCATCTCCACTAGATTACTCATCAATTGGTTTGAGGATTTGTCGTTAAGGCGCAAAGCTTTTCGTCGCAATGACACCTGCATGACTTTAACATTTCAAAAAGAGGTAGCTGATCGTATATGTGCTCCTTTGGGGCATGAACAAAGATGTCGTCTTTCTATAATGTCACAAATTTGGACACAACCTATACTCAAATTTACCATACCGGGTAAAGCGTTTGTGCCCAAACCAGAAGTCGATGTGGGTGTAGTAAAACTAGTGCCTCTTAAACAGCCAAAAACTGATCTGCCTTTTGCTTTGGTGGAAAAGGTAGTAAGACATATTTTTAATATGCGCCAAAAGTACTGTCGTCGAGGCTATGCTACACTTTTTCCTCCCGAGCAACGTGATGAAATGTGTTTTGAAATGTTTAAACAGGCAGATGTAGAAGATACACTAAGACCTTTCCAACTGTCGGTGGATGAGTGTATACGTTTGGCCACTGTCTATAAGGAATGTATTGATAAAAATCCTCATATAGCTGCTTATGATTTTCGTGCCCCTAAAAATCTTTCCCAAGAAATTAATGTTTAATTACAACAATTTATTCGTTTTGTTTTTTTTTGTTGAATAAAATTTAATCTTTATTTGTATAAAATAGTGTATAAATGTTATAATAATTATAAATGGAATGTTAAAATTACTATTACTAAGTGTTAAAAAGGTGAAAGATGGAAACGAGACAAACATTTAGGGGGTTTTTGCACTTTTCGTTTAAAAAAAATTGATACGAATCGAGCAGCTAAAATATCCCCGGGTAAAAAGAAATCAAAAGAAAAAAATGTTTTGGAATAATAAGTAAAACAATATTTGTAAACTTATAAACTTATTTCCTGAAAGAGATTCAATTATAAAGTTTTTTAGCTTGAATTTTATCTTAATAAAATCCAAATAAATTATTGTGATATGTAGTTGAATTGTATTACTTTCTTTTCTTAATTTTTCTTAAATTATTGGACGGATTTGTTTCGTTATAATGTCTTAAAACTAAAATTTGTAGATTTTGTAAATATTTGATACAAAACGTGTGCTTGTGGTCAAAAAGGCACTAGAATCATTAAAATTGTTATTGCGAACTATATAATTAATAATGTTTGAATGAATAGCTCTTTTTTAATTTTGTGAACATAATGACCATTTTTTTCCAATTCCGGAAACAATTACTCACTCAAACAAAATTTTTTCTTCTCTGGGCTTTTCATTTAACACTAAAATCTAAATAAAATCTTATTTAGAACTAACAATAATATACTTATCACGCCGAAGCCTAAAATAGCTTGGGCTTTCAACAATGATTCGGCTCCATTGCAACGATGATCCAAGAAACAAAAACAAAACTCAACATCATTGAAATAATCGCGTTTAACGTCATGTTCCTTAATGGTATGATTAACATAATTGGCCAAGTGAACATCTTTGGCAGCGGGACGACAACCTTCGTATTTATCCGCCGGAATATCAGTTCTAAAACTAAGTGAACTTAAGCAATCACGAATAATTGTTCTTTGAGCTGTAAAGTTAAAGAAACAGATATTTTTATAATTAAAAACTAATGCTATGTATACACGGTTATTAGATCTTACAACGTTGGCAGTAAAATGTTCATAAAATGTCTAATATTGCTGTCCTGACAAAATATGGAAGATTTTGTCTTACAATATTTTATGTACTGCTTTTTCTGACAACGTTGCAAAAGAAAATTTGTAAGTTCAAACGATTATTAGACATTTTCTAAACATTTTACTGACAACGTTGTAAGATCTGACAAACGTGTATCACAGCATTTAGATTATCTTCTTAAAAGTCTACATACAGCCTCTTTTTTCCGTCACTTTAACACAAATATCTTCACTTTCTGGACATTTTTCACCCAAAAATCCTATACCGCGCCAATTAAAATCTTCCGTACAGCCAGGAGTAGCCGATGTACAGCGATAACACCATATAGCTAATCCTATGATTAATAAAGAACAAGAATTTTAATTATCATTAACAATTGTTTTGTAAACATTTTCCTGTTTAAGTTTCACAGAACTTTGATTTACCTTCTTTTATAGTTAAAGCTAAAAATATTAGCACAATATACACGAATTTCATCATTATGATTAATTAAAAAAATGTCTTTTATTTAATTTATAAAAATTATTGAAAATATTTAAAATTTTCTTAAAAAATTAAAACAATAATAAAACACACTGCACAAACATCTACGCCCTAAAAACAGAGCCCTGCGTCGATAAATATTAACGCCGGTAGTTAATGACACTAAAAACGTCGGCGGTGACATAAAATCGATTGTATGCCAGCTAAGTATCAAATAACCTTAATATACAATTTTTTTTAAAGATTTTCTAACGGAATCCGAAATATAAAAAAGTGGTATTTTGTATATAATTTATAACAATAAAATATAACTCTATAAAAGGTACAAAAACAGTTTAAATCTTATTGTGATTTAAAAAAATAGCGAACACCTGTCTGGTACTTTTTTCAAATTCGGCCCCTTTAGGGAATAAACGGGTAAAACAATTTTATTTGGTACTTTTTTCACCCCATTAACATATCTTTAAATCCAAGGAACATTCAAAAATATTTGTGACTCCCTTATAACCTTCCTCCCTCCTTTATAAAATTTTAAAAATGATGGATAGGACGAAATAACCAAAAAGTATCAGACATTTGTCCGCTTACTTTTTAAACGATCGACGATTAAACTGTTTTTGTATTTTTTCTAGTTTAGGAGTTATGATGTTACCGAATTTACCCTTTTTAGCCTTTTTATATTCCAATTTTCTTAGTGCATCTATATGACTATATATTCTATCTATCTATCTATTTATCTATCTATCTATCTATCTATCTATCTATCTATCTATCTATCTATCTATCTATCTATCTATCTATCTATCTATCTATCTATCTATCTATCTATCTATCTATCTATCTATCTATCTATCTATCTATCTATCTATCTATCTATCTATCTATCTATCTATCTATCTATCTATCTATCTATCTATCTATCTATCTATCTATCTATCTATCTATCTATCTATCTATCTATCTATCTATGTACGATCAAATGTCAATTAATATTCACATTGTATGTTCCAGCCCTGAGTATAGGGTAGACTTTAAGCCTGTTTTGTATTTAAACAACTATAACTGATCTGATAGTTATCAATTTGTTTAGAAAAATAAAAAAAAACAAAAAATTGTTGATATTTTTTTAAAAATTTTCTTATTTTTTTTAGTTTATTAATTATTATGTTTTCTTAAAGCAAAATAAAAACTTAAAAACTAAATAGAATATATTTTACAAAAATTAATAATGTATGCTAAAAACGCACACAATCAGATCATCAATTCAGGTTTTTTGTTTATTTTGTTAAATAAATTAAAATTTAATACAATTTTCTTTTAATTATAAAAATAAATTTTAGTTTAAAAAGAATTAACAAACATACAATTTAAACACAGGCACTCATGAGAAAAATAATAAAAAAATGAGATAATTAAAAAATAAAAAAGAAATATATACAATTTTTATAAAAAAATGAAAAATGTTAAAAATAAAAAAAATTAAATGTTATGAGATAGAAATATATAAAATATAATAAATAATTAAAAAGTAAAGTTAACGAGAAGATGTAATGATTTTAACAAACAAACCTAAGGAAGCAAACAAACAAATTTATATTTAAGTAAGGGACAAGGGGGTGGTAAGGGGCGTGGTAGGGTCACATATATACAAACTTATAGTAACTTTTGAGGTTAACAGTACTATAGCGAGATATTAATATAATATTTTTGTTATTTTAAATAAAAAATCACGTAGTTTTTGTTTTTTTTTATGATGTTGTTGATGAGAAGACATATTAATGCCGTTATGTTTAATGATGTGCGGTGGTGTTGGTAGGTTAGGTTTACACAGAGACCACAAATTCCTTGCCAGTTTTAAAATCTGTACACTTAAATTGTGGACAACACTTGGGAAAAGTCCAGGCGGGATTGGCGGGTAATTCTTCACAGCCGGGCATTTCAATGGTGGGACATGTTTCCACATTGATAATTTGTTGTTCCATATCACAAGTTAAGGCAGCACAAATGCCTTTGGGTCTGTATTCCTTATTCGGCAACATGGCACGTTTGGTAAATTTATCAAAACATTTACCAGGATGTGCTAAAATGAGAAAAGAAACGAAAAAAGTAGAAGGTTAGTTAAGAAGGAAGTAATAAACAGCTATAAGTTAATATTACAAAGTTGTGGTTGTTGTAGTTGTTGTAATTATTGTTGTTTTTGTTTGTAAACATTATAAGGAAGTAATATTCTCTTTGATTGTAATAAATTATGTTTATTTTTATTCCAAAAAACAATTACTAAAAGTTTCCCACAGTTTATAAAAAAGTAAGTTTTTTCTTGCTTTAAAACAAGTTTATTTTAAAATTTTATATTAGATTTTATGAAAATGTATCCATTTTTTATTTAAAATATAAGTTTTTTCTATTAAAATTCAAATTTTCTTTAAAAAATTTCGTTTTTGATTAAGAAAATCCAAAAAATCCAAAAACCACATGTTTTCTGTGAGAGAGAGAGAGTGAGTGAGTATTTAGCTTATTGTTAGTGTTGGTAACGGTGTTTTTGTTTACATTTTAACTAAAAGACTTAAGACAAATACCTTCAAGGCGAAAATTGAGATTTGTGTGTAAAAGAGCAAAAGAACAAGAACAGTTTGTAATGTTGTATTTGGTTTGTTTACGTTTTTGATACAAAAGACTTAAGAAACAAACTTTTAAGGGCAATAAGGAAAAGAATTGTTAACAAAAGACTTAAGACATAAACTTTTTAGGAAAATAGACAAGAGTAAAGTAAACAAAGGGCGGCATTACGAGAGAAGTAAACAAAAGACTTAAGGAACAAACTTTTAAAGGAAATTTATAACAAATCATAAACAAAAGACTTAAGATACAAACTTTTGTAGAAAATAGAAACTTTTAAAGGAAATTGAAAAAGAGAAAAGTAAACAAAAGACTTAAGACCCAAACTTTGATTTATAACAATATGGAGGCAAGCAAAAACTAAAGACTTAAGATGCAAACTTTTAAATAACAAAAATTTGCAAACAAAATATTTAAGAAAAAAATTTTATAAAAAAATTGTTTATTTTAATAAAAAAATTTTTGTTTTTAACAAAAATTGTTAATTTTAAAGAAAAATTTAAAAAAGATAAGAGAAAAAAGAAGAACCTAAACAAAAGAAATTAATTTTAAAAATCAAAATTATTTATTTAAAACGTAAAAAAGCAAAACATTTAAATGTTTATATAAAATTTCAAAAAACAAAATTAATTATAAATATTAAACAAAAAAATTAAAAATTTAAAACAGAGCATAAAATTAACTGCTAAACAACAACAATTAGCTAAAAACTAAATAAACAAAAAAAAACAAAAAAAAAAAAAATAAATAGAAACAAAAAATTAACAAAATTTTTGCATTAATTAACATAAAATAAAACAAAACAAATTAAAAGTTAAAAAAAGAAAAAAACAATAAAAGAAAATATATAAAAATTAAAAATTTAAAAAAAAAACTATACAAACGACCTTCCCAAAAATCTGTTTTAAACAGATAAATTAGTTTGTTTTTTTTTAAATTTCTTTTTTTTTTGTAAAATTTTAACTGCTTTTTAGTTCATTAAACTAAATTTTAACAGAAATGTTTATTTTTCTGAAAAACATTCTTTTAACTTGTTTAACTAGTTTTTAGCTTAGTTGACGTCAATAATAATTTTTTTTTCAGCAATTTATTTTATACTTGTAGTTATTTAAGAGAAAACAAGATTCTTTGAGTTTGTTCTTGTTTTTTTTTATATAAAAGTAATAAATTTCATTAAGATTGATTTAAAAGTTTAACATTGACGTCAAAAGTGTGATGTTTAAATTGGGTTTTAGATTTGCAACAAAACAATGTTTTTTTTAAATTTTAGACAAAATAGTTAAAAAAATTAAATATTTTTTTGTTATTTTTTTTTTAATTTTTTTTTAAATTACTTTCTGCTTTACAAATCCTGTTTGTTTAGACAATTGCTACTTTTAACAAACAATCAATAATTTTGTTTTGTATTTCAATTAAATTTTCTTGTTATTACTTTTGTTTGCCCATTAATATTATTAATTATTAATAAAACCAAAATTAATTAGCTTTTTGTAATTTTATAAATTATATACATTTTTTTTTGTATTTTCTTGCCTTTTGAATAATGACAATGTTGTCTGTTAATACTTTTGTTTTTTAAGGTTTTTTTTCTACAATAATTTGATTTGAAATCATTTGACAATGAGAGGTCAAATGGGACACGTTTATGGCTTTAATTTTTTATTTATTAATAATAAACAAATTTTAATGGAAAAATAAATTATTGTATTTTTTTTTGCGCCGAAACAATGACAATGAAATTTAAATTGATTTATTTAATAAAATAAAGTCATGAAAAAGTAATAAAAACAAACAAAATTTAGTATAAAATTAAAGCTTTATTTGAATACTAAAGCTTTAAAGCTGTAAACAAAAAAACTATAAACTTTTAAAGTAGTGTTATTAATAAGACTATAAAAAATTTCTAAAAATTATAAAATTAAAGCTTTTTTTGAATACTAAAGCTTTAGAGCTTTTTATAGCAGTAAACAAAAAACCATAAACTTTTAAGGTAGAGTTTGCTAAAAATGTTCAAATTACTGCTGCCATAGCTTTTTTAAATTCCTAAACATTGAAGTGTTCTTTAAGACAAAAAAAACTTTAAAAAAGCTTTAGAATCGCCAAAAAGTCACATTCCAAAACATGTTTAGTAAGTGTTGAAGCCAAAGTGCTTAATGTAATGTAAAAGATTCAAATTAGTACTTTCATAAAGCTTTGAAAAGTTGTTTACAAAACTTTAAAATAACTTTAATGAAATGTTCTTTGAGAAAAACATCTTAAAAAGCTTGAGATTAAGCTAAAACTTTAACAAAAAGTTGCTTTAGTGAATACTAAAGAAAACTTGATTAAAAGCTTAAATAAAGCTCTCTTAAATTGTAAACAAACAACAACAAACTCTTAACTAAAGTTTTTGAAAAGACAAGTAGGAGGAAAAACATGTTCTAATTAATACTAAAGCAAAAAAGCTTTTACTAGCTATAAATACAAGTCTAAGCTCTGTTTACTTAATAAAAATTTCTTAAAAAGCTTTACAATATGCAATCACTTGCTCTAGAAGCTTTTTTACTAAATATTGCCATTAAAAAGCTTTAAAAGTTACAAATAAATAATCTGCATATTATACAAAAGTTTTTCATATAAAACAACTTATTTAGAAAGCTTTTGAGGTAACAAAAGCTTACTTTAAAGTTGCTGTAAAAAATCGAAAGAAAAAAGCCTTTAACTGTTATAAACAGAAAGCTGTGAAATCTTTTAAAAATCAATTACTTTGTTACTTCTTGGATTTCATTAAAAGTTGTTGTAGGGAATACTAAAAGAAAAAAGCTTTTAGCTGTAAAGCTTTTAAAGCTTTTAATGTAGCTATGTATTAGTAATTTGTTAATTTTGTTTAATTTTTTAAATAAAGTTTGTCGTATTAAACTTTAAAACATAAAAGCTTTTACCACAAAGCTTCCTTAACTCTTAGAAAACATTTGTTTATATTAAGCTTTCCTTTAAGTTAAATAAAAATCTTTTCTTTTAGAAGTTTGTACAAAATTTGTGTTTCTCCGTTGTGTCTTACGTGTTAAGCAATCTTTCAAATGTTTACAACAAAATGTTGTCAGGCACGACATAGAGTTCATGAATTTTTCATACTTGTTATTGATTGTATAAAAAAATAAAAATTGCCAACACTCCTACAACACTCCTCAAGTCACGTAGGTTTTTGTTTTGAAAAAAATAAAATTGCTCTAAAAATAAAACGTGATTAAATGCAATAAAGTATAAACAAGTCAAAGAATTGAAAGATTATAACAGAAAAAAGTGAACAATTTAAACAAAATAAGAATTAAAAGCTTTTAAAAAGCTTTAAGTACCTAATCAAGAAGCTTCGAATCTCTTTAATTGTTTATAATGTAAGTAAACTTAACCAAGTAACAGTTGTTTGAAAAGCAAGTTTGTTTAATAGAAAAGTTTGTTTAAAGCTTTAAGCTTTCGAACTAAATATATTACTCTCTCCCCCTAGCCCTAGTATTGTTTATCAAATGTATGCCAAGAAAGTTTGTTGAACAGGAAATATGTTTTATTAAAAGCTAAACTCAAATAAAATCACACCACGAAAGCCCTTAAGCTTTAAATAACTTAAAACAAAGACTGTCACTTGAATGAAAACCTTTCCTGTTAATCAAAAAACTATTTTTGGATTTTATTACTTACAACTATAAATAACTTCGCCTTAAATTGCAATACAAAAAAAATCCATAAAAAGGCATGCAAATCATGTTTAACAACTGCAAAAAAAGCTTAAATACATATTGTGCGTCATTTAAAGAAAACGCACACACACTTGAAACAAAGTACAAAACCGGTAAATGTTATACAAACCCCTGTAAAGTGTAAGTCAAGTGTAAAATATATAGAGAACAAAGTTTTTTTTTAAGTAAAGACTAAGCTGAGCTTTGTTTATCTTTAATTAAAAGGAATTTTTTCACTACAATAACAACAGCAAAAAACCGGTCCTTGTTATTAACTTTAAACAAGCTTAAAAGCTAATTGATAGTTTGCCAATAATTACAACAAAAAAAACTTTTGTAAATAACATTTTTAAAAAGTCAATGACTTTGAGGAACATAGTTCAAACAATTAAATTTTTACTAAAATTTTTTCAAAAAGCTCTCAACTTTTACTGTACTTTAAACTTAAGCAAAAGAGCTTTTTAAAGTTTTAAACAAAAGACTTTTCTTAATGACATCATTGCAAAGCTTTTTTAGTAACAAAAAATCTATTTTTAAAAAGCTTTTGTAATAGTTTTTACCTAATACAAAAGCTAAAAAGCTTTTTAAAAGTTGTAAAACGAAATATTTACTATTTTACTAAAGCATTAACAGCTTCATAAAACAGTTGTCAAAAATTTAGAATGGTTAGACCTTTACTAAATACTTAAGCAAAATATCTTTTTAAAATTTCCAAACACTAAGCTGCTTGAGTGTAATAGCTTAAAAAGCTTTTGAATTGTTAAAGGAAACATTCTTTAGAAAGTGCCCTACTAAATGCTTAAGCAAAAGAGCTTTTTAGAAGTTGTAAGCAAAGCAGCTAATGTGTTTTAGTTAGTACTAAGCAATAGGAGCTTTTAAAAGTTTTAAATAAAAGTCTAAGCTTTTTGTTATAAAAATCTTTTAAAAAGCTTTTGAATTAATAAAAATTGAACGTTAAAGTGTTCTACCAAAGTAGAGCTTTTAAAGCTTTATAGTTAAAAGCTTTTTGAACAAGAGCTTTTAGAAGTAACAGCTTTTTAAACAAGAACTTTTTGAGCAAGAGCTTTTTTAAACAAGAGCTTTTTTAAGCAAGAGTATATTTAAGCAAAAGCTTTATAAGCAACAGCTTTTAAAGCAAGAGCTCTAAAGTTTGGTTAAAAGCTTTTTCAGCAAGACCTTTTTAAGTAAGAGCTTTTAAACCAGAGCCTTTTAAGCAAGAGCTTTTTAAACAAGAGTTTTTTTAAGCAAGAGCTTTTTAAACATTAACTTTTAAACAAGAACTTTTCAAGCAAGAGTTTTTTAAGTAAGAGCTTTTTAAGTAAGAGTTTTTTAAGCAAGAGCTTTTAAAGTAAATGCTTTTTAAGAAAAATATTTTAAAGCAAGAGCTTTTTTAGACTAGTAAACACCTCAGCTAAAGTTTATTAAACTCAACTTTTACTTCCTTTTTTCAAGAAGATAGAGGTAGTTGAAAAAGCTTTTAACAATGCCAGTGAGCTTAAGCTTTTTAAGGATTGTAAAGCTGAATGCTAGTGTAAATCTTGCAACATTTGGTTATATGTTAAAAGTAAACAAAACTCTCTTTAGAGTTAAAAGCTTAATTCCACTTAGCAAGGTTCGTATTGGGAACTTTCCTACAAAAATGACCAAAATTAAACAAAAGCTTTATAGTTGAAAACTATTAAAACTAAATTATTGAATTTTAATAATTTTTAATAAAATTCTAAAAAATGTGTTTGTTTAACAACTAATTATGCATAATTTAAAATGCATTAATTATAAAAACAAACAAAGACAACAGCAACAAAAACAACAACACTTGCAATGTATATTAAATAAATATTAAATAATAAACAAAACAATACTAACCAGGATGGAAAATGGCACGCTGGGAATAGACAGCAGCTTCCGTAGTTGAAACATTTAAAAATGACAATAAAACAATTAAAGCCAAAGAGGCCAAAGATAAACAACATACTTTTGTAGAAGCCATTTTTTATATAATTTCTTTTTTATAAATTTGTTGTGTTTTATTTAAAAATTTTTTAAATTTTTAAGGTTTTTTTAATAACCGTTATTAAAGCACTTTATTTCAAATTTTTTTTTCTCTGTTAAGCTTAAAGCCAAAATAGTTTTTCTTTCTTTGTATTCACTAAATATTATAAAATTTTTCTTTTATAATAATTTTTCTTTAAATTTTTTATTTAGTTTTGTTTAATATTTTTTTGAAAAAAAAATTTCTTTAATTTCTTTTCTTTTTGTTTAAATTTTGCTTGATGTTAACACTTTGAATTTGTAGTAACAACTGATTTAAACACTATTTTAGCACTCTTATTTAAACAACTTGCTAAAATAGCTGCTAGGCCATTTGTGTTCCCTCTAACTCTCTCGCAATAAATTCTCTGTGTTTTTGCAAACAAAAAAAAGTTTTGTTTTTTATTTTATTTTGTTGAAAAAAAATGAAAAAAAAACAAAGACCGGTTAAAATGTTTGTTTTTGTTTTGTTAAAATAATTTATTTGTCTTATAAATATCTTTAAAATACTTTGTATGGCATTTTCTTAAGCTTGGCTTGTGCTTGTCCTATAAATCTTAAATAGTTTTGTTAATTGTTATTATTTTTCTCAAGACCAAAGTGCTTTTACATACTTTTGGCTTCTAAAATGGCAATTTATGGGATTTTTATTGAAAACTTTATAAAAAGCTTTGAAATGTGTCCAAAAGTTACTCCTAAAGTTGCTTTAATTAACACTTTAGCAATAGAAAGCCCTTTAAAGCTTTTAATAGCTTTCTAGTATACCTAAACTTACTCTAAAAGTTTCTTTAATAAACATTGCACCCAAAAAGCTTTTAACTGCTAGAATTCTAAAGCGAATTAATCTTTAATAGAAAGCTCTCGGGAAGTTCATAACATTCTCTTAAAGTTTCCTAAAAAAGACACAACACTAATAAAGCTCTTTGCTACTAGAACACAAGAGCAAAAGAGTCTATAAAGTATTTTGTAAAATAATAATTTAAAAAGCTTTTGAGTTGCCGGAAACTTACTTAACAAGCTCCTCTATTAGACACTTAAGCCTAATAGCTTTCTAGTAGAACTAAAATTACTCTAATAGTTTCTTTAATAAACATTACACCCAAAAAGTTTTTAACTACTACAACACTAGAGCAAAATTAATCTTCAACAGAAAGCTCTTCTGTAGTTCGAAACTTTTTCTTGAAGTTTCCTAAAAAAGACACTACACTAATAAAGCTTTTTGCTACTAGAACACAAGAGCAAAAGAGTCTTTAAAGTATTTTGCAAAGCAGTAATAAAAAAGGCGTTTGAGTTACCGAAAATTTACTTTAAAAGTTGTTCTATTAAACACTTAAGCCAAAGAGCTTTTAATAGTTTTCTAGTAGACCTAAACCTAAAAAGTTTCCTTAATAAACATTGCACAGAAAATGTTTTTATGTACTAGAACACTAGAGCGAATTAACCTTTAACAGTTGTTTGCAGAAAGCTCTTCGGTAGTTTGAAACTTTCTCTTAAAGTTTCCTTAAAAAGGCACTAAACTTATCTTAAATACTAGAGTAAATATCTTTAAATAGAAACCTTTCAAAACTGTAATAGGACAAAAAGCTTAAAATCAGATCAGTCGATTGATCTAAAAGTCAATGACCTTGTCATATCTATCAGACTTTTGATCTTCAATGATCTATGATTAATAAATGTTTTCTTTTTTATGAAATTTTTAGATTTAGCCGTGGATTAATGATCAGATTCAACGAAATAAAAAAGAAAGATTATATTAGAGGATTGACCTAACATTTGTCGGCATAGCATATGTTACAGAAGACTCTTGATCTTACATTCTTCTACCTTTAATGATCTTGTCAATGATTCCTTCGAGCATTTAACGATAACTCGCCTAATCGGTAAGATTTCAGTAGATTATTGATCTTTCATTCTTTGATCTCCGATGATCTTGTCACACATATGATTAGAATTGAGGACTTACATTTAAGGATCATCGATGATGTTGTCATAACTACGGTTATATTAAATTATTGGAAGAGTTGCTTTTAACGTTTTCGGATTATTCAGCGATTATCAACAGATTAGAAACGATCAACGACGATCTTGCTATGTTAATGAGTCCCAGCATTCAATGATAACTGAAGATCTTTCCACATCAATGAAAGGATCCTAATATTTAACGGTCATCAATGATCATCTCATATCTATAGCTATATTCGCCGACATAACATAATCTTTAAGATTTCAGTAGATTCTTGAACTTACATTCTTCGATTTTTGACGATCTTGTCACACATATGATTATAATTGAGTTATTGAAAAGTTTTCATGGTCTAACATTTAACGATCATCGATTATGTTGTCATAACGATCTCGGATTATCTCAACTTAACGATTATGAACAGATTAGAAACGATCAACCACGATCTTGCTATGTTAATGAATCCCAGCATTCAATGATAACTGAAGATCTTTTCACATCAATGAAAGGATCCTAATATTTAACGATCATCAATGATCATCTCATATCTATAGCTGTATTCGCCGACATAACATAATCTTTAAGATTTCAGTAGATTCTTGAATCTACATTCTTCGATCTTCGACAATCTTGTCACACATATGATTACAATTGAGTTATTGAAAAGTTTTCATGGTCTAACATTTAACGATTATAACGATCCCGGATTTTCTCAACTTAACGATTGTGAACAGATTAGAAACAATCAAGCACGATCCGTTATGTAAATGAATTCTCGTAGCATTTGCGACAACAAATGATCTTGTCACATCGATGAAAGGATTCTAATATTTAAGGATCATCAATGATCTTCTTATAACTACACTCGTATTCGCCGACATAGCCTAATTGGTAATGTTGCAGTATATTCTTGATCTTATATTCTTCGTTCACCGACGATCTTGTCATACAATTGATTACAATTGAGGACATAGCGTTATCGACAAGATTTCTTGATCTTACATTTAATGATCATCGGTGATGATGTAGTTATATTGAATTATTAGAAGAGTTGCTTCCAACGATATCGGATAATCTTAACTCAACGATTTTCCAAAGATTTTTGATCTAAAATTTATTGATCTTGTTATATCAATGATTTGATCCAAACTCTTATCGATATTGAAATGAAAGCATAAAGCTGGAGGTCCACACCATCCGTTCTACGCTTTCTCGCATACTATGCGTCTGTCAAAAAAGATGCGTAGTGTTGATCTCCGGCTTAAAATCACTGATGATCTCGTCATAATTATAACTGCATTTGAAACTTGATCTTATATTCAACGATCTTTAATGATCTTATCATATATTTGATATTGATAAGATCAATATAATATATATGAAATTAAAACATAAGATCACCGATGTTTTCTTTATAATTATAAATACATTTGACACTTGATCTAACATTCAACGATCTTATCATATATATTATAAGATTTGACAACTTGAAAATATTTGAAAGTTTGCTTTAGATGGAGAATATTTATAAGGGGTATTTGAATTATCTTTCAACGATCTCTAATGATCTTTCCATATATTGTATTATGTATATACGACAGTTTTCTGCAGAGGCAAGATTTCAGTTTTTTACAACAAAGAGCGTTTTACTTAGTCTATCCTAATCCAAGCCTAACATACTATCTTGTTTGGCATTGTGATAAAATCTTCCATACTTTTGCAATTATTTACTAACAAATGCGTGGGTTATCTTCTTTAAAATAAATTATAGTTGTTTATTAGTTTCTAATACTTTTTTTTGCAATTCTTCTTAACATTTTCATGTTAAACAACAATTTTTTTATCTGATTAAAAACTACGATAAATAGTTAGAGGTGGGTGTGTTATTGACAAGAAGAACCGGCTTACAACAATATATTGGAAATATATTCTAAATGTAAAACTTAGAACTAAACAAGAAGTTATAGTCGGGCGAGGCCTACCATATAATACCATACACCTGTGAAAGAATGGACCGCTTTTCATCATTTTCAATAGGGTTCGTTTCTGGGGCAATAGAATATCATGAACTAAATTTCATTGAATTATCTTCAAAATTGCGACCTGTAGTTTGATTAAAAGGTTCACATGGACGGACAGATAGACAGACGGACGGACATAGCTAAATCGACTCAGAAAATGATTTAAGGTGGGTATAGGACCAATAATATTGTACGTTACAAACATCAGCACAAACCCGCACTAAAGTGGTGTAGGGTATAAAAGCACACCTTTTTCGCTTAATAAATATATAGAAATGTTAAAATTTTCATTAATTTCTGTATATAAATAATGTCAAAATAGAAAAGGACTATTATGGCCCCTGGTATTTCAAAAAAAATCTATTATAATATATTTTCTTTAATAACTCTTTTAATAACAAAAAATCACTTTGACTTTTTAACAAAAAAAATACACTTAATTTGTTTTAATAAGAAAAAAATTATTTTAATTTTTTTTAATAACAGCTGGTATTCAATAACTTTTTCTCTAAATATATATTTAAAAAAGAAGTTGCAAAAGTTCATCAGATTAAAATCATAGTTGAATATATTTATTGACGTCATTACTATTGGAATCTACATACATATATTAAAGTTTTTACTACGTTGTTGTTGTTGCTATTATTGTATTTCAATGTTGTACTTAATGTTGTGAGTACTCTGATGATGTAAATAAATTCTTAAGCTTGTTTATGCTAAACAAGTTTTTAATTTAATTTTTCGTTGTTGTTGTCGTTGTTAGTGTGCTATAGAAGGAATCACAACAGGAAGATATAGAATTTCATTAAAAGGTTCAGAAAACTGCCAGTGGTAGGAAGAGGAAGTTGAAATGATTTAAATTTACATGTTTGCGAAAGAAGGTAAAACATCAAGGAGCACAAATTTGGTTTTATCAGGGAAGTAAACCATGTGGCAGGTGTTATTGTTATGACCATTGATTTGTGTTGGAAGTATTACATCTGTAGCTATCTATCTATCTATCTATCTATCTATCTATCTATCTATCTATCTATCTATCTATCTATCTATCTATCTATCTATCTATCTATCTATCTATCTATCTATCTATCTATCTATCTATCTATCTATCTATTTATCTATTTATCTATCTACCTATCTATCTGCCTTTCTATCTATCTATCTATCTATCTTGTTTTTCTTGACGAAATATTTACATTTTTAATAAAGTTTTTAAGTTATTTAGTTTCTTATCATCTCAATAAAAAATTCACACATATTAATTTATATTGGCGTTATAAAATTAATTCTTATTTTAAATTAAAAAAAAATTACCAGTTTTAAGAGGCATTTAAATTTTGTTAGGCGAAAAACCACGTTTTTTATTTGTTTATAGTTTAATGTTGTATTGATTTCAATTAATTTAATGTTTAATATTGTAAATTCTGACATTGACAAGTAAGCCAGAGTTAAAGATTACAAATGGTCAATGAACTTATTTTAAGTTAATCTTATTGCCTAATGGCTGTAATCTATCATTGGGGGGTAAATTGTTTAACAGTTCAAAGATTTTCAATTATTACATTTATGTTTACAGAAATGTTTTCTATTTTTAAGAATTCGGAGTTAACATTGTATATTTTAAAAATTTCCTAAACAACAGATCGATCAGTTGAATTTTAAAGTTCAATCATTTTAAAATGTAAAAATTCGTTAGAATTTACAAATTTAGAATTGTTGAATGAATAGATAGATAGATAGATAGATAGATAGATAGATAGATAGATAGATAGATAGATAGATAGATAGATAGATAGATAGATAAATAGATAGATAGATAGATAGATAGATAGATAGATAGATAGAAAGGCAGATAGATAGGTAGATAGATAAATAGATAAATAGATAGATAGATAGATAGATAGATAGATAGATAGATAGATAGATAGATAGATAGATAGATAGATAGATAGATATATAGTTAGTTAATTAGTTTGTTAGTTAGTTAATTAGTTAGTTAGTTAGTTAGTTAGTTAGTTAGTTATTTAGTTAGTTAGTTAGTTAGTTAGTTATTTAGTTAGTTAGTTAGTTAGTTAGTTATTTAGTTAGTTAGTTAGTTAGTTAGTTAGTTATTTACTTATTTAGTTAGTTAGTTAGTTAGATAGTTAGATAGTTAGTGTATTAGTTAGTTAGTTAGTTATTTAGTCAGTAAGTTAGTTAGTTAGTTAGTTAGTTAGTTAGTTAGTTAGTTAGTTAGTTAGTTAGCTAGTTAGTAAGTGAGTTAGTTAGTGTATTAGTTAGTTAGTTAGTTAGTTATTTAGTCAGTAAGTTAGTTAGTTAGTTAGTTAGTTAGTTAGTTAGTTAGTTAGTAAGTGAGTTAGTTAGTTAGTTAGTTAGTAAGTTAGTTAGTTAGTTAGTTAGTTAGTTAGATAGATAGTTAGTTAGTTAGTTAGTTAGTTAGTTAGTTAGTTAGTAAGTAAGTTAGTTAGTTAGTTAGTTAGTTAGTTAGTTAGTTAGTTAGTTAGTTAGTTAGTTAGTTAGTAAGTTAGTTAGTTACTGAGTAGGTCGTTTCCTGGAAATTTTAACACTTAAAATTATTTAAATTAAACTTTAATATAAACTAAGTTCGATTGGCTTAAACAGGTGACATTTGTGTTGCTTCTTTTTAATATCTTTTCCTAGTACTGATTAATTATAAACAATTTCTTTGGCGCCAGTTATCTTTAAACCCTTCACTCATTTAATGATGGTGATGATCTAAAAACAATATTTACAAACAATTTTTTTCTTCACAAACGCGACTATTATGTTAATTATTTTAGTGTCTCCTCTTAATGATAAAAAAACTTAATTTGTGTCTTCGACCGAAAACTATTTGAATAGAAAAAGAAGAAACGTGTTTAAGAAAAAAAAAAAAAAACAACCTGCAAATTTTATGCAAAAAGTGTTAAAAAAATCTTTTAATGAATTTATTTGTGCTTTGAGAAATTCCCAAAGAAATTTAAATAAAAACAAATAAATAAAAAACCTGTAGGTGTAATTTAAAAAAATTAACAGGGGATTTTCCAAGAAAACAAAAAAATAAAATAAAAACAAAATGAGAAGAAATTTACTAACAAAAAAATGTGTTCAACAAATAAAATTTGAAGTTTAAATGATTAACTGACAAGTTTAATTAAAAACTCAGACAGATTTTATTAATGAAAATATAAAAAAAAATATTTTTAATTTATTAAAAAAATATATTTAAGTGGGCTTGTTTAGCAAGTTTCAAACAGTATGAGAAAATTCCACAACAAAATGAAAAAAAAATGTTAATTGAAAAAAATAAACGCATGAATGTCATTAAAAAGGATTAAGAAAAGAGAATTGAACACATGTAGAATACAAAATGTAGACAGCTTTAAAAAACGTTTTGATTATAAGATATAAAATCTTTTTACTACTTATGATACTTAACTGAACATTCCCACTAAGCAAATAAATGCTGATTATGTAGCCTATACTGTAGACTATAGTCTAGTCTATAGTCTATAATATAGTCTAAACTATAGTCTAAAATATAGCCTATACTATAGTCTAAACTATAGTCTATACTATAGTAAATACAATAGTCTAATCTATAGCCTATTCTACAGTCTAGTATATAGTCTAGACTATAGACTAGTCTATAGTCTCGTCTATAGTCTAGTCTATAGTCTAGTCTATAGTCTAGTCTATAGTCTAGTCTATAGTCTAGTCTATAGTCTAGACTATAGTCTAGTCTATAGTCTAGTCTATAGTCTAGTCTGTAGTCTAGTCTATAGTCTAGTCTATAGTCTAGTCTATAGTCTAGTCTATAGTCTAGTCTATAGTCTAGACTATAGTCCAGTCTATAGTCTAGTCTATAGTCTAGTCTATAGTCTAGTCTATAGTCTAGTCTATAGTCTAGTCTATAGTCTAGTCTATAGTCTAGTCTATAGTCTAGTCTATAGTCTAGTCTATAGTCTAGTCTATAATCTATTCTATAGTCTAGTCTATAGTCTAGTCTATAGTCTAGTCTATAGTCTAGTCTATAGTCTAGTCTAAAGTCTAGTCTATAGTCTAGTCTATAGTCTAGTTTATAGTCTAGACTATAGTCTAGTCTATAGTCTAGTCTATAGTCTAGTCTATAGTCTAGTCTATAGTCTAGTCTATAGTCTAGTCTATAGTCTAGTCTATAGTCTAGTCTATAGTCTAGTCTATAGTCTAGTCTATAGTCTAGTCTATAGTCTAGTCTATAGTCTAGTCTATAGTCTAGTCTATAGTCTAGTCTATAGTCTAGTCTATAGTCTAGACTATAGTCTAGTCTATAGTCTAGTCTATAGTCTAGTCTATAGTCCAGTCTATAGTCTAGTCTATAGTCTACTCTATAGTCTAGTCTATATTCTAGTCTATAGTTTAGTCTATAGTCTAGTCTATAGTCTAGTCTATAGTCTAGTCTATAGTTTAGTCTATAGTCTAGTCTATAGTCTAGTCTATAGTATAGTCTATAGTCTAGTCTATAGAGTAGTCTATAGAGTAGTCTATAGTTTTGTCTATAGTCTTGTCTATAGTCTAGTCTATAGTCTTGTCTATAGTCTAGTCTATAGTCTAGTCTATAGTCTAGTCTATAGTCTAGTCTAAAGTCTAGTCTATAGCCTAGTCTATAGTCTAGTCTATAGTCTAGTCTATAGTCTACTCTATTGCCTTGTCTATAGTCTAGTCTATAGTCTAGTTTATAGTCTAGTCTATAGTCTAGTCTAGAGTCTGGTCTATACTCTAGTCTATAGTCTGTTTATAGTCTAGTCTATAGTCTAGTGTATAATATAGTATATAGTCTAGTTTGTAGGCTAATTTAATGTATAGTCTACAATATAGTCTATAGTTTAGTCTATGATCTACGCTATTGTGTAGTCCATTATATATTATATTCTCTAGTCTATTGTATAGTCTATGGAGTAGTCTAGATTACGATTTTAACAATTTTAGGAATCGTAACTCTTAGTGTTAAACCTAGAAGTTACGAACATAGCTACTTCGGAACCATCATAATGTACTACAAGGAGTCATATACTAAATAAGCAATAAATTTCTCTTTACATAATGTGTCATGCTAAATATCTTTATAAATCATTCACAAAAAAATAACAACTCAAATAAAGCGTTTAATACACATACATAAAAACATTTAACACATACTTACAGCTTCTGTTGACACATTCAGATAAATAATTCCACAAAATCGTGTGAAATTTTCGATTTAAAAACAAACACCTACATTTATATTAAAAAGGCATACAAATCAAGAGTTAATGTAAAAACTCATAATAATAAATAATAAATATTTATTGCAACTCCTTATAAAGTCAACAGCATACAGAAAATAAAGTTAAATAAAAAAGTACACGATTTAAATCTTAATCGTCATTAGAATATTTTTAGATTAAACTGTCATTATTCGTTTAAGGCTTATTTGTGTTAAAAATTTAATACAAATATTTAAATTTGTGTTAAATTTATTGGTATTTAATAAAGTGATGAAATAACATGACATAGATATTTTCGTTTTTCAGTTCCTATTTCAAAGTCCAATTATTATGCGCAACATTAACCCATGAATCTATTAATGACGTTTCTTTGCGGTTTATTTTTAAAACATTTCAATAATTGAGTTTAGAATCTAAACACAAAAAAACCACCAAATAAAAGTAATTGCTGCTGGGTTTCTATTGGTATCGGTTAGTTTACGATTATTGTTTTGGGATTTTGAAGTGTTTTGTTGACGATGAGTTTTCGATGGTTTCGTTAATTTTTGCGGTTTTACGCATGACACTTTTGGATTATCCTAATTATGATTGTTAAAACCGCAACAAATTTATTTGCTTTAGGTATGTAGAGCGGATACTAGATGTGAATTGTTCATTTAGTAACAATAGACTAGACTAGACTGGACTATAGACTAGACTCAAGACTTGACTATAGACTAGACTTTAGACTATAGACTAGACTATAGATTAGACTATAGACTAGACTATAGACTATATTATAGATTAGACTATAGACTAGAACATAGACTAGACTATAGACTAGACTATAGACTAGACTATAGGCTAGACTATACACTAGACCATACACTAGACTATACACTAGACTATACACTAGACCATACACTAGACTATAGATGAGACCATAGACTCGACTATAGACTCGACTATAGACTAGACTAAAGACTAGACTATATATTAGACTATAACCTAGACTATAGACTATATACAGACTATAGACTAGACTATATACTAGACTATAGACTATACTATAGACTAGACTATAGACTAGACTGTAGACTAGACTATAGACTAGACTATAGACTAGACTATAGACTAGACTATAGACTATACTATAGACTAGATTACAGAGAATAGACTATAGAATAGACTATAGACTAGACTATATACTAGACTATAGTCTAGACTATAGACTAGACTATAGACTAGACTACAGACTAAACTATAGAATAGACTATAGACTAGACTATAGACTAGACTATAGACTAGAGTATAGACTAGACTATAGACTAGACTATAGAGTAGACTATAGACTAGACTAAAGACTAGACTATAGACAAGACTATAGACTAGACTATAGAGTAGACTATAGAGTAGACTATAGACTAGACTATAAAGTAGACTATAGTGTAGACTATAGAGTAGACTATAGAGTAGACTATAGACTAGACTATAGACTAGACTATAGACTACTCTATAGACTAGACTATAGACTAGACTATAGACTAGACTATATACTAGACTATAGACTAGACTATAGACTAGACTATAGACTAAACTAGAATATAGACTAGACTATAGACTAGACTATAGACTAGACTATAGACTAGACTATAGACTAGACTATAGACTAGACTATAGACTAGACTATAGAGTAGACTATAGACTAGACTAAAGACTAGACTATAGACTAGACTATAGACTAGACTATAGAGTAGACTATAGAGTAGACTATAGACTAGACTATAGAGTAGACTATAGTGTAGACTATAGAGTAGACTATAGAGTAGACTATAGACTAGACTATAGACTAGACTATAGACTACTCTATAGACTAGACTATAGACTAGACTTTAGACTAGACTATAGACTAGACTATAGACTAGACTATAGACTAGACTTTAGACTAGAATATAGACTAGACTATAGACTAGACTATAGACTAGACTATAGACTAGACTATAGACTAGAATATAGACTAGACTATAGACTAGACTATAGACTAGACTATAGACTAGACTATAGACTAGACTATAGACTGGACTATAGACTAGACTATAGACTAGACTATAGACTAGACTATAGACTAGACTATAGACTAGACTATAGACTAGAGACTATAGACTAGACTATAGACTAGACTATAGACTAGACTATAGAGACTATAGACTAGACTATAGACTAGACTATAGACTAGACTATAGACTAGACTATAGACTAGACTATAGACTAGACTATAGACTAGACTATAGACTAGACTATAGACTAGACTATAGACTAGACTATAGACTAGACTATAGACTAGACTATAGACTAGACTATAGTAGTCTAGTCTATAGTCTTGTCTATAGTCTAGTCTATAGTCTAGTCTATAGTCTAGTCTATAGTCTAGTCTAAAGTCTAGTCTATAGCCTAGTCTATAGTCTAGTCTATAGTCTAGTCTATAGTCTACTCTATTGCCTTGTCTATAGTCTAGTCTATAGTCTAGTTTATAGTCTAGTCTATAGTCTAGTCTAGAGTCTGGTCTATACTCTAGTCTATAGTCTGTTTATAGTCTAGTCTATAGTCTAGTGTATAATATAGTATATAGTCTAGTTTGTAGGCTAATTTAATGTATAGTCTACAATATAGTCTATAGTTTAGTCTATGATCTACGCTATTGTGTAGTCCATTATATATTATATTCTCTAGTCTATTGTATAGTCTATGGAGTAGTCTAGATTACGATTTTAACAATTTTAGGAATCGTAACTCTTAGTGTTAAACCTAGAAGTTACGAACATAGCTACTTCGGAACCATCATAATGTACTACAAGGAGTCATATACTAAATAAGCAATAAATTTCTCTTTACATAATGTGTCATGCTAAATATCTTTATAAATCATTCACAAAAAAATAACAACTCAAATAAAGCGTTTAATACACATACATAAAAACATTTAACACATACTTACAGCTTCTGTTGACACATTCAGATAAATAATTCCACAAAATCGTGTGAAATTTTCGATTTAAAAACAAACACCTACATTTATATTAAAAAGGCATACAAATCAAGAGTTAATGTAAAAACTCATAATAATAAATAATAAATATTTATTGCAACTCCTTATAAAGTCAACAGCATACAGAAAATAAAGTTAAATAAAAAAGTACACGATTTAAATCTTAATCGTCATTAGAATATTTTTAGATTAAACTGTCATTATTCGTTTAAGGCTTATTTGTGTTAAAAATTTAATACAAATATTTAAATTTGTGTTAAATTTATTGGTATTTAATAAAGTGATGAAATAACATGACATAGATATTTTCGTTTTTCAGTTCCTATTTCAAAGTCCAATTATTATGCGCAACATTAACCCATGAATCTATTAATGACGTTTCTTTGCGGTTTATTTTTAAAACATTTCAATAATTGAGTTTAGAATCTAAACACAAAAAAACCACCAAATAAAAGTAATTGCTGCTGGGTTTCTATTGGTATCGGTTAGTTTACGATTATTGTTTTGGGATTTTGAAGTGTTTTGTTGACGATGAGTTTTCGATGGTTTCGTTAATTTTGCGGTTTTACGCATGACACTTTTGGACTTCCTAATTATGATTGTTAAAACCGCAACAAATTTATTTGCTTTAGGTATGTAGAGCGGATACTAGATGTGAATTTGTTCATTTAGTAACAATAGACTAGACTAGACTGGACTATAGACTAGACTCAAGACTTGACTATAGACTAGACTTTAGACTATAGACTAGACTATAGATTAGACTATAGACTAGACTATAGACTATATTATAGATTAGACTATAGACTAGAACATAGACTAGACTATAGACTAGACTATAGACTAGACTATAGGCTAGACTATACACTAGACCATACACTAGACTATACACTAGACTATACACTAGACCATACACTAGACTATAGATGAGACCATAGACTCGACTATAGACTCGACTATAGACTAGACTAAAGACTAGACTATATATTAGACTATAACCTAGACTATAGACTATATACTAGACTATAGACTAGACTATATACTAGACTATAGACTATACTATAGACTAGACTATAGACTAGACTGTAGACTAGACTATAGACTAGACTATAGACTAGACTATAGACTAGACTATAGACTATACTATAGACTAGATTACAGAATAGACTATAGAATAGACTATAGACTAGACTATATACTAGACTATAGTCTAGACTATAGACTAGACTATAGACTAGACTACAGACTAAACTATAGAATAGACTATAGACTAGACTATAGACTAGACTATAGACTAGAGTATAGACTAGACTATAGACTAGACTATAGAGTAGACTATAGACTAGACTAAAGACTAGACTATAGACAAGACTATAGACTAGACTATAGAGTAGACTATAGAGTAGACTATAGACTAGACTATAAAGTAGACTATAGTGTAGACTATAGAGTAGACTATAGAGTAGACTATAGACTAGACTATAGACTAGACTATAGACTACTCTATAGACTAGACTATAGACTAGACTATAGACTAGACTATATACTAGACTATAGACTAGACTATAGACTAGACTATAGACTAAACTAGAATATAGACTAGACTATAGACTAGACTATAGACTAGACTATAGACTAGACTATAGACTAGACTATAGACTGGACTATAGACTAGACTATAGACTAGACTATAGACTAGACTATAGACTAGACTATAGACTAGACTATAGACTAGACTATAGACTAGACTATAGACTAGACTATACACTAGACTATACACTAGGCTATACACTAGGCTATAGACTAGACTATACACTAGACTTTTTTATGTTTATTAGGAGGTGTAATTTTGCATATATTCCCATGATTTTGAAATGTCAGATTCCTACTGACTAAAGAACCTCCTTCGTCAACCAAAGTCCCTGCGGACTGGACTATAGACTAGACTATAATCTAGACTATAGACTACACTATAGACTAAACTATAGACTGTAGCCTAAAGTATATCAAATTAAACATTACCTCATAATAAAGTTATAAATAACTCCTTACAAGTCTCACGTATAAAACTTTCATAAATCTCTAATGATTTCATGTGATTATTTTAGAAGAATATTAAACAATTTATTCCAGTTATCCCGTATGAATAATTCAATTAATTAAAAACTCATAAACAACCGGAATACAATTTATTTACATTTTATTTTTAATAGACCTTTTATAATACAGCACATTATTATTATTATTTTTTTGTTGCCAATTTAATTGAAATCATATTTCATTTAGAAAATGATGTTAACTCAAAACTTTGTCTATTTAAAAAATTCTCATCATATAATTATTTATTCTCAACATTATTTGAAGTTCGTGACTTTAGACATTTGTTTTTTTTTCATTTTTTATTATTTTCACAAAGATTGTGTTAGGTAAAACTAAAGACTTAAGACACGAACTTTGTCTTAGTTGAAATGAAAGGTTCTGCTTTTTTATTTGTTTAACTCTATTAACCTCAACCAGATATAACTACTACTTTAATCGAAATCTGACATCTGTTGTGCTTATAAAATTTTGGGAAAACCCCAGCTTATCCCCTATAAATAAAAGATATAAACGATTTAAGTAAAAAAAAATAACAACAGAATTTGATATTTAAACTTTCACAAATTACAAAGAAGCAAACAAAATCTTTAATTAAAATACATTTTAGCAACGTCATGAATGGTTTAACTAAATAACCAAATGTTTAATAAAAAAAAAAAAAAACGTATAAAAGTCAATAGACAACGACGTCAAACATTTGACGACTAAGTTAACTAATCTTCAGCACAAAAACAAAATACTAAGAAAAAAACAAGAAATAAACAAAATCAAGATACAAAAGAGTAATATTTATATTTGGCAAATAATTTACGTTTTAAACTTTGAAATGTTTTTTGCCAAAGACAAGAAGATTATAATAATCAAATAACTTTATAATGCCATCATATTTGTTTGAACTCGAAAAACACAAAAAAAATGCTTAAAAATGGTCAAAAAATGTGGGTAAACAATGTTTTTAAACTTTGAACATTAATTTATTTGTTTTCTTGGAATTTCCGTTGAAATTCGTAATGTTTGTGTGAGTGTGTGTGTGTGTGTTTTGGAGTAAATTGTCTTTGTTGGATGACTAATGTTTTAAATAAACAAAACTATTAAAATTTGAATAAAACAAACACACAACCACACACTTTATACGTCTACACAACTTTACCTCGTATCTAACATTGATATTTAGTGGAGATAATCAATTTTTTGGCGTACGCCTAACGTTTTCTATTATGCCTTTATTTGTTTTTGCCAAATGACAATAACATTTCTATGTTTGTTTGTTTTTTTCTGCTTTGTTAAAATTTCTATTGTTTAGACAAAAATGTAGACCAAATATGGTTTGTTTTTTATAGAAAAAGTACTTGAAATATTTTTATAATTTTTTTTCTATAGCGGTACTTTTTTTTTGCAAAATGTGTTGTTGTTTGTGGAGTAGTGTAAACTTTTTTTCATGTTAAATAAATATCGATATGCTAATTTAAATGTGGGAACAAATTAATGGGTTTAGAATTCCCCGCTTAATATTAAAAATTAACACATTATTTAAACAAGTAAACATAAAAGGGCAGTTTTTTTTTGATAAAAAAATCATAAGAATATTTAATATTAACTATTCAGTATGACTTCTGGGAGACTTTCTAATCTAATGTAAAGCAAAGTCTATAGACTAAGTCTCACTCAACTAGTGCAAAGTTTAAACAAAGTCTAAACTAGTCTATAGCCATGTAAATAATCTAACCATAAACTGAATTTTTAGTACGTTTTTTACTATAGACTTTGCAATAAACTAATTTTAAGAGTGGGCTCTAGTCTGTTAATCCTTCTACACAGAGATAACAGATTCATTGTGATAACCGTATTCGTAGCTACGGTTATGACAACTTCCATACAATTCGATTAGAATTAAGAAACTTTTTGAGTTTTCCTACCCAGACATTAACCATCTTTCTAGAATCTAGATCTAGCCTATAGTTGAGTCTATAGTCTAGTCTATAGTCTAGTCTATAGTCTAGTCTATAGTCTAGTCTATAGTCTAGTCTATAGTCTAGTCTATAGTCTAGTCTATAGTTTAGTCTATAGTC
>NC_060953.1:14008387-14010579 GCF_022045245.1 Lucilia cuprina | reverse complement strand
CTATAGACTAGACTATAGACTAGACTATAGACTAGACTATAGACTAGACTATAGACTAGACTATAGACTAGACTATAGACTAGACTATAGACCAGACTATAAACTAGATTATAGATTATACTGTAGACTAGACTATAGACTATGGTATAGACTATACTATAGGCTAGACTACAGACTAGACTATAGACTACACTATAGACTAGACTATAGACTAGACTATAGACTAGATTATAGACTAGACTATAGAATAGACTATAGAATAGACTATAGAGTAGACTATAGACTAGACTATATACTAGACTATAGACTAGACTATAGACTATACTATAGACTAGATTATGTATAGACTATAGAATTGACTATAGACAAGACTTTTAACTAAACTATATACTGGACTAGATTAAGTACTAGACTAGACTATAGACCAGACTATAGACTAGACTATGGACTAGACTATATACTAGACTAGACTATAGACTATACTATAACTGTACTATAGGCTAGACTTTATACTGGACTAGACTATACTATAGACTAAACTATAGACTAGGCCATAGACTAGACTAAAGACTAGACTATAGACTAGACAATAGAGTAGACTATAGACCAGACTATAGACTAGACTATAGACTAGACTATAAACTAGACTATAGACTAGACTATAGACTAGACTATAGACTAGACTATAGACTAGACTATAGACTAGACTATAGACTAGACTATAGACTAGACTATAGACTAGACTATAGACTAGACTATAGACTAGACTATAGACTAGACTATAGACTAGACTCTAGACTAGACTATAGACTATACTTTAGACTTGACTATAGACTAGACTATAGACTAGACTATAGACTAGACTATAAACTAGAATATAGACTAGACTATAGACGAGACTATGGACTAGACTTTAGACAGGAGTTTATACTTGACGAGAGACTAGGCAATAGAATAGATTATAGACTGTACTATAGACTTAACTATAGTGCAAACTGAGATAATAGTATAGTTCAGACTGAGTGCATACTATTGACTAGATTGTTAACTACACATTGTATTTCAGTCTATTGAATTGAATACGATTAATCAAAGACTTTTTATCACACAGTGGTTTGGGAATTCAAACTTTTTTTAATTGATTTATTAATAATTAATTGTGCTTAAAGAAATTACTTCGAACATTATTAGCTTATTAGGTCATTCCGTTTAATGATACTGTAAACATTCCAATATCATTTTGAAACCGTAACGATTTGTTGAATTTAATTAAAATGTCAAATATTGATTAATTTGTCGATACCCAAATTAAAATTCCTTTTTAACCTCAATACTTCCATAATCACAGATAGAGTGAAACAAATACCGTTAAATTCGGTAGCAAAACAAGTCTATTTATTAAAATATAAACTGGAATGTCAATAACAAAAACAATATATCGATAGCTGCTAATCGTTATAAAGACACTCTTATACGCCGAGATTATGTGTATCAAAATAAACGTAAGATTTGAGAAATGAACATAATTATTTATGTATTTGGTCTATTTTGGCAATTTGTTTATTTTTTTTAGATATTTTGTAAAATTTAAGGTTTTTTGACGCCATATCGTATCATGCACAATGGGACTGAGGAAAAAAATTTGCTAAATGAAAGGTTTAAACTAACTCTGTGGTTAAAAAAAGGAAACTTTATTTTAAAATCGGTAGTAAATCTTAAAAGAGTCCCTTAAGATTGTAATTCCGTCTAATTAAGTTGTCTTTTTAAACATATATTTAGTCTTTTTAAGTATTTTTATTAGTTTTTTATTGCAACTTGATCCATTGCGCATTGC
Organism: Lucilia cuprina; assembly: GCF_022045245.1. NCBI lineage: Eukaryota > Metazoa > Arthropoda > Insecta > Diptera > Calliphoridae > Lucilia > Lucilia cuprina. The sequence goes on along the minus strand of NC_060953.1, from coordinate 14,008,745 downwards.
TGTGTTAGCTTGTTGGTAAAGTTTGCACAAAATTAATAAATTTTATAAACATTTAATGGTGATACGTGACCAAAATTTGGGTATTAGTCTGTAGTAAAGTTTATGAAAGTATGATAATAAGGATGATGACGCAGGTATGGATAATGGATATAAATCATTTGCAGGATCCATAAAAAAAGTTAGACTCATTAAAACAATTTAAAACGATCCGTGATAAAACTTCATTATTCGTATATTTAGATTATAGTCGAGACTATAGACTAGACTATAGACTAGACTATAGACTAGACTATAGACTAGACTATAGACTAGACTATAGACTAGACTATAGAATAGACTATAGACTAGACTATAGAAT
>NC_060953.1:13978348-14008287 GCF_022045245.1 Lucilia cuprina | reverse complement strand
GTCTAGTCTATAGTCTAGTCTATAGTCTAGTCTATAGTCTAGTCTATAGTCTAGTGTATAGTCTAGTCTATAGTCTAGTCTATAGTCTAGTCTATATTCTAGTCTATAATCTAGTCTATAGTCTATAGTCTAGTGTATAGTCTAGTCTGTAGTTTAGTCGATAGTCTATATTATAGCCTAGTCTGTTGTGTAGTCGATAGTCTAGTCTGTAGTTATTCGATAGTCTATATTATAGCCTAGTCTGTAGTCTTGTGTATAAGTCAATATTCTAGTCTTATTGTATTCTACATTTTAATATATAATTTAGTCTATATTCCAGTATATAGTCTAGTCTATGATCTAGTCTATAGTCTGGTCTGTAGTCTATTCTTTAGAGTATTCTATAGTCTAATCTATTGTCTAAATTTTTCAGAAGATAACGAATTTTCTAAAATCCTTACTTTTTTTAATAGATACAGATTTTATCAGATATATTTCTTTAAATACGTATATGGATTTCCTAAAATTTTAAATCTTGTAATATTTTAACGGTTAGTAGTTGCTTAATTTGTTAAATGAACATTTATTTATCATAAATGATTTATCATAAATTGCATTTAAGATAAATACAAAATGCGCATTGACTTTGCCATTTTTTTGTTGTTTTTTTTTTTTTTAGTGTGACAAGAGTCATTTGTATAAAGTGTTGGTGGGTTTATCCCCCCGAAAATGGCAAGATCGAACAGGTTAAAACAAAAAATTAAAACAACAATTTAATTAATATGCATTTAAATAGATAATATAAAAAATAATCAAATATTTAAGACGGCGACAACGACTAACACACCTTTAAACTTAAAACTCTATCTCTATGTCTATAATTTAAATAGAGATACAGATTTGGCGTCTCAAAGACGCCAGACCACCATCACCGATAATAAACAAATTTACTACTTTCTCGCTTTAAATTGGTCAGAAAAAAATGTTTTCAGACAAATTAAAATAATGTTGTTGCCATAAAAATTCTCTACATTTATAAATGACGTAAGTTTAAAACATTTGATTATTATTAGTTTTTTTCTTATAAAATATTTAAAAATATGTTATGATTTTGCTGATTTTCGGCTGCTGTACATTGTTATATGTTTGGTGGGAAATTCCCCATTTATAGTTTTGGTCTTTATAATAGCAAAAAAAGTCTTGTTTGTTTTGCATATTTCTTTTGTAGAAATAGTTTTGTTTTTTGATTTTTTTTCTTAATAATATTTCACTTTGGTATTTCTATTGTTTATGACTATTTGATTGGATTATTTATTAGTTCATTTTGAAATTATGAATTCTTAATTTTATTTTAAACAAAAAACATAATAACATAGTTTTTTTGGAGCTCTTTTTTCATTTTTGTTGAAATTATCATATATTTAGCATAAAATATTTTTGTTTGAATCAATATTATGTTAAAGATTTGACAAAGAAATGCTAATAGTTATTAATTCTAGAAAAAAATGCCGTATACTTAATAGCTCAAGTAGTTATTCGAGACGACTGGATTCAAAACTTGTTTTCCCGAAAGCATTTTAGTTTGGGAAAAACCAGTATCAATAATTAGGCGACATATTTGATTCTTTTATATTAATAGTTTTATAATTATTTAATTAATTGTTAACTAATTAATTGAAATAAAGTAATACGAATTTAATATGACCTCTAGGCTTCTTAGTGGGAGAATAAACGATTAATTCGATTTTATTAAAAGTTTTTTTTCAAGTCAGGAGTGCCAACGACTTTTTATCATATTACAACATGGCATGGGTCCAAAGGTCCTTAATGTAAATACAAACTATAAACATTACAATACACTTAACTAGGACAATATGAACTAGACTATAGACTAGACTTTACTGCAATATAGACTAGATTTTATATTTCACCATATAGTTTGTGAACTATAAACTAGACCATAGACTTTGGATTAGACAATATCTAAACTATTGACTAGACTATAGACTAAACTATAGACTAGTCTATAGACTAGACTATAGACTAGACTATAGACCAGACTATAGACTAGACTATAGACTAGACTATAGACTAGACTATAGACTAGACTATAGACTAGACTATAGACTAGAGTATAGACTAGATTATAGACTAGACTATAGATTAGACTATAAACTAGACTATAGACCATACTATAGACTAGACTATAGACTAGACTATAGACTAGACTATAGACTAGACTATAGACTAGACTATAGACTAGACTATAGACTAGACTATAGACTAGACTATAGACTAGACTATAGACTAGACTATAGACTAGACTATAGACTAGACTATAGACTAGACTATAGACTAGACTATAGACTAGACTATAGACTACACTATAGACTAGACTATAGACTAGACTATAGACTAGACTATAGACTAGACTATAGAATAGACTATAGACTAGGGTTAGACTAGACTAGTTATACTAAACTATAGACTAGACTATAAACTAGACTACAGACTAGGCTATGGACTAGACTATACACTAGACTAAAGACTGCACTAAAGTCTATACTATAGAATAGACTATAGACCAGACTATATACTAGACTACAGACTAGCCTAGACTATAGATTAGACCATAGCCTAGACTATAGCTTAGACTATAGTCTATACTATAGACTAGAGTATAGACTAGATTATAGAATAGGCTATAGACTAGACTATAAACTATACTATAGACTAGACTATAGACTAAACTATAGACTAGACTATAGACTAGACTCGACTATAGACTAGACTATAGACTAGACTATAGACTAGACTATAGACTAGACTATAGACTAGACTATAGACTAGACTATAGACTAGACTATAGACTAGACTATAGACTAGACTATAGACTAGACTATAGACTAGACTATAGACTAGACTATAGGCTGTATAGTTATAGTCTATTCTATAGTCTAGTATGTAGTCTATACTATAGAATAGACTATAACTAGACTATAGATTAAACAATAGATTAAACTATAGACTAGACTACAGACTAGACTATAGACTAGACTATAGACTAGACTATAGACTAGACTATAGACTAGTCTATAGACTAGACTATAGACTAGACTATAGACTAGACTGTATAGTTATAGTCTATTCTATAGTCTAGTAAGTAGTCTATTCTATAGTCTAGTAAGTAGTCTATACTATAGAATAGACTATAGACTAGACTATAGATTAAACAATAGATTAAACTATAGACTAGACTACAGACTAGACTATAGAGTAGACTATAGACTAGACTATAGAGTAGACTATAGACTAGACTATAAACTAGACTATAGACTAGACTATAAACTAGACTGTATAGTTATAGTCTATTCTATAGTCTAGTAAGTAGTCTATACTATTGAATAGACTATAGACTAGACTATAGATTAAACAATAGATTAAACTATAGACTAGACTACAGACTAGACTATAGAGTAGACTATAGACTAGACTATAAACTAGACTATAGACTAGACTATAAACTAGACTATAAACTAGACTATAGACTACACTCTAGATTATACTAGAGACTAGACTATAGAATATACTCTAGACGAGACTATAGACTAGACTATAGACTAGACTATAGACTATACTATAGACTAGACTATAGACTAGACTATAGACTAGACTATAGACTAGACTATAGACTAGACTATAGACTAGACTATAGACTAGACTATAGACTAGACTATAGACTAGACTATAGACTAGACTAGACTATAGATTAGACTATAGACTAGACTATAGACTAGACTATAGACTAGACTATAGACTAGACTATAGAATGGACAATAGACTAGGCTACAGAACAGACAATAGTCTAGACTAGTCTAGACTATACATTAGACTATATATTAAACCATAGACTAGACTATAGACAAGACTATACACTAGGATATGGACTAAATTAGACTATAGACTGGGCTATAGTCAAGACTATAGGCTACACTATAGACTAGACTATAAAATATATAGACTAGGCTATAGACTATATACTAGGCTATATACTAGACTATAGACTGAACTTTAGAATAGACTTTAGACTAGACTATAGACTAGACTAGACTGTAAACTAGACTGTAAACTAGACTATAGGCTAGACTAGGCTGTAGAATAGATTATAGACTGGATTAAACTATAGACTAGACTATAGACTATACTACAGAATGGACTATAGACTAGACTGTAGTCTAGACTACAAACTATAAAATAGACTGGATTATACCATATATAATAAACTCCGGAGTCTTTACTAGACTAGAGTAAAGAGTACACTATAGAAGAGAATTTATATTAGACTGTAAATTGGACTATAGTTTATGATCTAATCTATTTTATTAAAGTGTAGTATTTTCGATAGTCTAGTCTGTGGAAAATACTACACTGGACTATATACTAGACTGTAGACTAGACTATAGACTAGTTTATAGACAATAGACAGTGCTATAGACTATAAACTAGACTAAAGACTAGAAATTAGACTATACTATAGAATAGACTAATACTTAAGGCCATACCATAGTTTAGATAGACTTTAACTAGACTCTAGACTAGGCAATTGTCTAGACTATAGAGTATTGTCAAAAAAATTTACTAGGCTTTTTTCGATTGTCTATAAAAGCAACCTTTACATTTAGCAGGAAATATAGATTATTAAATAACACTTCTGTTCAAACAACTCTTATTCCGGAGCCAAGAATGGCCTTAAAGTTAAATTACTTGCATTTAATTGGGTTATAATGAGGAAGTCGTTAATTTGTTTAAACAGCAATATTTTCGAAAGATGATAGACAGGATCTAAAGACATATGTAGTAGTTAGGCAGCAATGACGTTAAAAGGTAATTAAAATCAGACCAGTTTTATTACTCAATTAAAAGTATAATTATAAAAATATGGTGTTTTATCAAAAACTTTTGATGATTTAAATTCTCAATTATGCATTGATTAATTTTAGTGCAAATTCCTCGATGTGAGCGAACATAGAAACAGGTTGACAATATTTTGTATATTTATGATTTATTAATTATATATATTTTTTCAACAAATTAAAACTAATTTTATTATTTTAAAAATACATTGTTTGTTTTTGTTTATTTGTTTCATTCTTAAAGTCTAATTATAATTAGATGTATATAATTTTTTATTTAAAATTAAATAAATATTTCAAAAACAAAAAAAAAAAATCTAAACGAAATCTTTGCTTTTAGTCTAAACTAATTAAAACAAAATAAAATTGAGTAAAATATTTAAATAAATTTAATAGCACTTCACCCCCCTCCTCACCACTCAACTTTTCAAAACAAAAACTGTAATTTTAAAAAAACACGTTGTTTTCTGACTAAATACCTTTTTTTGCATAAAAATATTTTTGTTTCTAACAAATATTAATGTTTTGTTATTGAAACAAAATATCTACTAAAATACAAAAAAAAGAAAAATACATTTTAGTTTATTTATAATTTATGCAAAATAAAAAAAAAATCTTTTTTTTTTCTTCAAAAAATTTAAGTCCATAATAAAAGAAGTCAACAAAAAAATCAAAGACAAGACTTAACAATAATAGAAAAACCCAAAACGTATTTAGTGACGTCTATGTAAATCAATCCCTGACATTATAATCTGAATAAAAAAAAGAAACAAAATAAATATTAGCGAAATAGAAATTAATTAAATAAATTTGACAAAAAAAATATATATGTGTGTTTGGAAGTAGTTCCAAAGATAATTTTGAGAAGGGGGTTGATGTATTTGGATATTTGTGGGACACAAAGATTTTATGACTTAAGAACAGGCATTAATTGTGCGATTATGATCTAAATTAGTTTAACGTGATTGAATTAATAAGTGAGGAATTGGGGTAAGATCACATGGTTAACGAGTGTTGTTGTTATAATTATTTGTTTTGGTGTTAGGTCAAATGAAAGTGAAATAGATCAGCTATATCGTTAGGGATCACATCTATTTTGTCAGACACAACTTCGTTCGGATTTGTACATTTGAACAACCTACATAACTAACCCATTAACTAACTAAATAAGTATACGATATCTTGAATATAGACTAGACTATGGACTGCACTGTTGACTAGACTATAAACTAGACTATAGACTGGACTATAGACTTGACTATAAACTAGACTATAGACTAGACTATAGACTAGACTATAGACTAAAATATAGACTAGACTATAGACTAGACTATAGACTAGACTATAGACTAGACTATAGACTAAACTATAGACTAGACTATAGACTAGACTATAGACTAGACTAAAGACTAGACTATAGACTAGACTATAGACTACACTATAGACTAGACTATAGACTAGACTATAGACTAGACTATAGACTAGACTATAGACTAGACTATAGACTAGACTATAGGCTAGACTATAGACTAGACTGTAGACTAGACTATAGACTACACTATAGACTAGTCTATAGACTACACTGTAGACTAGTCTATAGACTACACTGTAGACTAGACTATAGACTATATTTAATACAAGACTTGAGAATAGAGTATAAACCAGAATATAGACTAGACTACAGACTAAAGTATAGACTTGATTATAAAGTAGACCATAGGCTAGACTATAGAATAGACTATGACTAGACTATTGACTTGAGTTAATACTAGACTATATAGTATACTATAGACTAGGCAATAGTTTCGTAAAGACTAGACAAATCATAAGTTAGAAAAGGTACCGATAAAGAACATAACTACTCAATTTGACATGCCTGATTTTAAAACAAATTTTTATAATAAGAAAAAATACGATATGTACAGATTTGTTTTGAATTTTTTTGCGAATGAAAAAAACAAAAATAAAAATAAACTTGAGTTTATCTCACAATAACATCTTCATAAATAAGATTTTTTTAACTTAAAAAAATTACAAGCACAAAATGAATGTGCAAAACAAAAATAACTTAAAAATAATACAATTCATAATCAAGATCATTAAATTAACAATAAAAAAAATCAACCACTATTCATTAAACAATTAATGTGCTCGGTCATTGTATAAAAACAATTTTAGATCACAAAAAAGCGACGAATATTGAAAACTTAAAAAATAACAAAACTTAACTCCTTAAAAACTGAAAGAAAAGAAATTAAACAATTACTTTTAATACAAAAATAATAACAATGAAATTCTTTTTCTTTAAAAAGTCTTTAGTTGGCAAAATTAAAAATAGTTTTTGAACTTAAAAAGAAATCTTAAAAAAATAACTTTTTTTGTTAATTTACTCATTAACCATTTCTAAAATGCTTAATGATGTTTGATTTATTTATAATTTATGTTTCGTCTTCTTTTTTTTATTCGCTTTAAATAATGGAAATTTTTTAGCGGATGTTTGCTTTAAATTTAAAGAAGTGTCAAAATGTCCCAAAGCTATTAATGATTGGCTGGCTGGTCGGTAGGTCTAAAGTAATTTAGTGCGGTTAGAACCATAAAGTAAAAGAAATATTTAAAAGTAACAAAATAAAAGTGATTTATTTAAAATTAAATTGTGTTTTAAAATCAACACAATTGGTTAATAAAGGTTTTTAAATAGCTAAAGCATACTTTTAGGTTAAACAAAAAATTACCCAGTTGGAAAATTTCTTAACTGTCTAGAAGAGTGGTCCTCAAATGTAGTATTGTACAGTATAAGGTTATCTTGATGTCGTAAAAACTTTGTAGATCATTGAGTTTACACCATTCACAATGGGATATTATTGAGTAGCCAAGAAATCTGTGAGGATAGAGTTGGGAACTGGACAGGACCTAGAAAAACAAAACTAGAACTGAACATGAGCTGAGATAGAAATGAACCAGACCTGAACAAGAACTGAACTAACACTATACTAGATCTAAACTAAAACTGAACTCGAACTGAACTAGAACTATACTAAAACTGAACTAGAATTGATCTACATTTAAACTAGGACTGAACTAAACCTAACCTAGAACTGAACTAATCCTAACCTAGAACTGAACTAGAATTAAACTGGAACTGAACTAAAACTGAACTAGAATTGAACTAGAATTGAACTAGAACTTAACTAAAACCGAACTAAACCTGAACTAGAATTAAACTCGATTTGAACCAGAACTAAACTCGAACTGAACTAGAACTATACAAGAACTTAGCTAGCACTACAATAAAACTGAACTTAACTAGAACTGAACTAGAATTGAACTAGAACTATACTTTCACTTTAAAACTAAACTAGAACAGATTTTGAAGTGAACTAGAACTAAACTAGAACTTAACTAGAACTTAACTAGAACTGAACTAGAACTGAACTAGAACTGAACTAGAACTGAACTAGAACTGAACTAGAACTGAACTAGAACTGAACTAGAACTGAACTACAACTGAACTAGAACTGAACTAGAACTGAACTAGAACTGAACTAGAACTGAACTAGAACTGAACTAAAACTGAACTAGAACTGCACTAGAACTGAACTATAACTGAACTAGGACTGAACTCGAACTGAACTAGAACTAAACTAGAACTGAACTAGAACTGAACTAGAACTGAACTAGAACTGAACTAGAACTGAACTAGAATTGAACTAGAACTAAACTAAAACTGAACTAGAACTGAACATCCACTGTGTTAGAACTAAACTAGAACTGAATTATAGCTAAACTAGAACTGAACTAGAACTGAACTAGAACTAAACTAGAACTGAAATAAAACTGAACTAGAATTGAACTACAACTAATGTAGAACTTATCTAGAACTGTACTAAAACTGAACTAGAACTAAACTAGGACTGAACTAGAACTAAACTAGAATTGAACTAGAACTTAAGTAGAATTGAACTAAAAACGAAACTTGAACTGAACTAGAACTAAACTAGAACTAAACTAGAACTGAACTAGAATTAAACTAGAACTGAACTAGAACTTAAGTAGAATTGAACTAGAACTGAACTGAACCGAACTAGAACTAAACTAGAACTGAACTAGAACTGAACTAGAACTGAAGTAGAACTGAAGTAGAACTGAACTAGAACTGAACTAGAACTGAACTAGAACTGAACTAGAACTGAACTAGAACTGAACTAGAACTGAACTAGAACTGAACTAGAACTGAACTAGAACTGAACTAGAACCGAACTAGAACTAAACTAGAACTGAACTAGAACTGAACTAGAACTGAACTAGAACTGAACTAGAACTGAACTAGAACTGAACTAGAACTGAACTAGAACTGAGCTAGAACTGAACTAGAACTGAACTAGAACCGATCTAGAACTGAACTGGAATTGAACTAGAAATAAACTAGAACTGAACTAGATCTTATCAAGAATTAAGATCAAAATCAGCTTTTACTGAACTAGAACTAAACTAGAATTGAACTACAACTGAACTAGAACTTATCTAGAATTAAACTCGAGCTGAATTAGAACTAAACTAGAACTTAATTAGAACTGAACTTTCACTGTGTTTAAATAGAACTAGATCTGAACTAGATCTGAACTAGAACTGAATTAGAACTTATCTAGAACTAAACTCAAACTGAAACTAAACTTTCACTGTTTTAGAACTGAACTCAAAGTGAACTAGGGCTTAATTTTCACTGTATTAGACAAGAACTAAACTAGAACCAAAACTGAGCTAAAACTTGAACTAGAGTTGAACTAAATCAAAACTGAACTAGAAACCAAATAGAACTATACTAAAACTAGATTATTTCATATAGTTTATTTTTAATTGTAATTTATGTTCAACAAAAAAACAACGAATTTTTGTAATTATTTTAAATACCAGCTTTATTTTTTATTTGGTACGACAGTATTACATTAAGAAAATGCAATTTTCTTCAAATTATACAATACAACCATAAAAATACTTCAAAAGGAAAAGAAATTTTAGATTGAAAGAAAAACAAAAAAAACTCTAAGAAGAAGATTTCACTAAACTTAAAAACAAACTAAATTAATACGTTTTCTTTTTTAAAGCTAAAGAAAAATATACAACAATTTTATATGAATTAACATATAATTATAAATTTAAGTATTTTTAAAAGGGGGATGCTTGCATAAAGAACTTCTTAACAATTTACTTAAAAACTAACGATATACTTTTTCATTTCAATTAAAATTAAAACAAGGATGAGCAATAGGAGGAGGAGGAGGAGAGTGATAAAGAGATGATGTTAATGTTGAATATAGTAAAGGTCTTAAATGATAAAAAAATAACTTTGATTTTACTAATGAGGTGTTTTTGTTTTAGCTTGTACTAAATGTATATAGTTTGTTCTTTGTTAAAACTAACAGCCATGAGAGACAACGTAAAACCGAGCCAAATTAATGTTATTGTTAATATTTTTTAAGTTGCTCATATGTCATAAAGAATATAACATTCCAGGGTCCCATACGCACCCAAGTGGGTATGAAACCTTTGTATAAAGCCAATAAACCCTCATTTCGTACAGTCTGTAAAAAAAGAAAAACAAATTGTTTAGTTTAAATGAAAACACGATAAGATTATGCTTTATGTTTACCTGAATGGCACAATCTAAACTACCCGTATAGATTTTCGTAGATGTTGCTGCGGTAGCCATGCCATTAACTACCGTAACATGTCGTTGATTCATAAGGCGGGTACGTATCACATCAATAGGCGTAGAGGCAATAGCACTGCCTAAACTGGCTATAAAACTAGAACTACAAAAGGGAAGAATCCCACCAGTATACCTCATATGAAAACATAAAAGATTTTCTTTAAAACTTACATAAAATGATTGGTCATATGATCACCAAAATATTCCATTAACTGTAGTTTACAAAAATCATAAACTGGCAATTCCACCGATGCAATAACTACTGCTCTCTGGGCAGTAGGTCCAACACCCCGCCACAGACCCTTAACACCTTCTAATTTATATATATCATGAAAGCAAGACCAAACACTTTTCTGCATTGTACCCTTCCCATGCACTTGCATGCGTACCTTTAAAACATCGGTGGGATTTGCTATGGCCGATGATATCGCTCCTGCTGCCGCTGCACACAATACATTACCCCATACTCTTTCTGTCCCCGTATCGGGATCGATAAGTAGACCATGTTCACTTACAATACTTTTAAGTGTGTAGTAGGTACCAAATTTGATAGTGCCATAAGTGGCTTGTCTTAATACTGCCGGCCAAATTCTAAACGAATTTAGATTAACCAAAATAGAAACAAGACAACAAAGAAATTAAAAAATAACCCAACAAATCTTATTGACATTTTTGAGGAGGGCGATATATAAGTGGCAATAACTATGACTGTGCAATTGGTCACGTTTTTGTGGGGTGATATATAAGCATGCATGGAGCAATAGTACCTTATCTAAGGAAGGGCTGTCAAACACTAATGAACAAGTGACAGCTTTTTTAGATTTTCACATAATTAACGAGTCATAAGGTTTAAAGTTTTTGTTGTATAAATTTGTGTGGTTTTTTATCTAATGTTATATATATAGAACTAAACTAGAACTGAAATAGAACTTAACTAAAACAGAACTTAAACAGAACTAGAACAGAATTTAAACAGAAATGTATATATGTACAAAAAAGAACTAGAACAGACCTAGAACTGAACTAGAATTTAACTACAACTGAACTAGAATTCAGGGTTCTATAATTGAAACGAAAAGTCGACTTTTCGACTATAAGTATTTATAAATAGTTGACTTTTCGACTTTTCGATTTTTTTTTTACTTTTTCCGTCTTTTTTCGACTTTTTGACTATTTTCGACTATTTTTTGACTTTTTTTCGAGTTTTTCCGACTATTTTAGAGTTTATTGACTTTTTTCCACTTTTTTAAAATTTTCGACTATTTTTGACTTGTTTCTACAATTTTCGAGTTTTCGACTTTTTCCGACTTTTCGACTTTTTCCAATTTTTTTTTGACTTTTCGACTTTTTACGATTTTTAGACTTTTATTAACAAAGTTGACTTTTCGACGTTTTTCACAGACGATAGTCGAGTTATCGACTTTTTTTGGAACAAAATAGTCGACTTTGACTTTTTTCGACTTTTTACGACTTTCAGACTTTTCCACTTTTCGACTTTTTCCGACTTTTATTAACAAAGTCGACTTTTCGACTGAACTAGAACTGAACTATAACTGAATTAGAACTGAATTAGAACTGAACTAGAACTGAACTAGAACTGAACTAGAACTGAACTAGAACTGAACTAGAACTGAACTAGAACTGAACAAGAACTGAACTAGAACTGAACTAGACCTGAACTAGAACTGAACTAGAACTGAACTAGAACTGAACTAGAACTGAACTAGAACTAGAACTGAACTAGACCTGAACTAGAACTAAACTAGAACTGAACTAGAACTAAACTAGAACTGAACTAGAACTGAACTAGAACTGAACTAGAACTGAACTAGAACTGAACTAGAACTGAACTAGAACTGAACTAGAACTGAACTAGAACTGAACTAGAACTAAACTAGAACTGAACTAGAACTAAACTAGAACTGAACGAGATCTGAACTAGAATTTAATTAGAATTGTACTAGAACTGAACTAGAACTGAACTAGAACTGAACTAGAACTGAACTAGAACTGAACTAGAACTGAACTAGAACTGAACTAGAACTGAACTAGAACTGAACTAGAACTGAACTAGAACTGAACTAGAACTGAACTAGAACTGAACTAGAACTAAACTAGAACTGAACTAGAACTGAACTAGAACTGAACTAGAACTGAACTAGAACTGAACTAGAACTGAACTAGAACTGAACTAGAATTGAACTAGAACTGAACTAGAACTGAACTAGAACTAAACTAGAACTGAACTAGAACTGAACTAGAACTGAACTAGAACTGAACTAGAACTGAACTAGAACTGAACTAGAACTGAACTAGAACTGAACTAGAACTGAACTAGAACTGAACTAGAACTAAACTAGAACTGAACGAGATCTGAACTAGAATTTAATTAGAATTGTACTAGAACTGAAATAAAAATGAACAAGAACTTAATTACAAGTAAACTTGAAGAAATGTTTAAGAGAATTAGAACTGACCTAGAACTCTAGTGTGATAACGCACTAGGTTTTTTTTTTAAATATTCCTAAAATTTCTATAAAAAATCTATTTGTTTTAAATGTTTTTCGTGCCCAATTTTCTCCATTTCTGTTAATGATTTACTTTATCAAAACAAATATATTTATTTGAATTGTATACAAAAAAATGTCTAGCATATTTGTTGTTCTAAAAATAATCTCCCTCGTATTATAAACAACAAAATTAATTATAAACATTAAAGTAGATATTTCAACATTATTTATTAAACAAAATTGTAACAGTCATTCACATTAATAAATAATGATTAAATATTAATTAACTAAACTAATTATCATGTATAATTGTAATGATAATTGTTATTTATCAATTTGTGAATAAAAATTGTAAATAATCTTTAAATTGCTAAGATAAATAGAATGTAATAGGAATTATTAAATCACAGCAAGCGCCGTAATTAAACATGTGATTGAAGTACAATTAACAAAAGGCAACTATGAACTTATAAAATGATGATAACAAAAGTTAGAAGTCTCGAATACTATTTCTGCAGAAGTAAAGTAATAATTAAAAACTTTCTTCGAATCAAGTTTTTATGCACAAAAAATATTTATTTCAACATAAAACTAATTTATTTCAAATATTATTCAACTAGTTTTTACTAGTTTTCCCAAAGAAAAAGCAGTTTTAATTAAATGTCTGGTGATTAGAATTATTTAAGTCAAAGACAATAAAAATTATATTAAGAAAAATAACAACAACTTATCTTAATTAAGAACATTAATTACACCCAACTAAAAGTGATGATGATTTATGAATTTGACTAAAAAAATTTTAGGAAAAATACAAAAGTAAAATTTTTATTTTCTTACTACCAAGTATGACACATTTAAAATATTTTTAATATAAATTTTATTCAAGATTGGGCCCATAATCTCTCGAACAAATACCAAAGTCTATTAGCAAACAAACAGATAATTTTTGTGCTTTAAACATTAGCTGGGTTTATTCGTATTTACTTGTTCTGTTCTTTATTTAATAATATTTTTTTTTCTATTAATATTTACTTTGATTAAATATCTTTTAGAGCCATCAAATTTATTATCTATCTATAACAATAAACAATTTATGTACCTAGAAATATAGTCTACATTGTAAATTAGTATTATTATTTTTTTGTTTAACTAAAACGTGAATAAACACTGGGCACTGAATAAATCATGTGCGTCATTTCGTAATTGTCTTTTGTGTCTGTGAGTCTAAAACATTTAATTTTGAGGGGAAGTACATAATGGTCAGTGTTTGTCACACAAGTTTTGTTGACAATTAACACAGGGGATCTACTACAAATCAAACTTTTTTGGCAAATTTATTTTATAGAACTAGAACTTAAGCAGAACTAAACTAGAACTGAAATTGAACTGAACTGGAACTATAACTGAACTTAACTAGAAGTGAACTAAAACTAAACTAGAACTGTGCTAGAACTGAACTAGAACTGAACTAGAACTGAACTAAAATTGAACTAGAACCGAACTTGAACTGAACTAGAACTGAACTAGAACTGAACTAGAACTAAACTAGAACTGAACTAGAACTGAACTAGAACTGAACTAGAACTGAACTAGAACTGAACTAGAACTGAACTAGAACTGAACTAGAACTGAACTAGAACTGAACTAGAACTAACCTAGAACTGAACTAGAGCTGAACTAGAACTGAACTAGAACTGAACTAGAACTGAACTAGAACTGAACTAGAACTGAACTAGAACTGAACTAGAACTGAACTAGAACTGAACTAGAACTGAACTAGAACTGAACTAGAACTGAACTAGAACTGAACTAGAACTGAACTAGAACTGAACCAGAACTGAACTAGAACTGAACTAGAACTGAACTAGAACTGAACCAGAACTGAACTAGAACTGAACTAGAATTGAACTAGAACTGAACTAGAACTGAACTAGAACTGAACTAGAACTAGAACTAGAACTAGAACTGAACTAGAACTGAACTAGAACTGAACTAGAACTGAACTAGAACTGAACTAGACCTGAACTAGAACTGAACTAGAACTGAACTAGAACTGAACTAAAACTGAACCAGAACTGAACTAGAACTGAACTAGAACTGAACTAAAACTGTACTAGAAGTGAACTAGAACTGAACTAAAACTGAACTAGAACTAGAACTAAACTAGAACTGAACTAGAATTGAACTGAACTAGAACTGAACTAAAACTGAACTAGAACTGAACTAGAACTGAACTAGAACCGAACTAGAACTGAAATAGAACTGAACTAGAACTGAACTACAACTAAACTAGAACTGAAATAGAACTGAACTTGAAGTAGAACCGAACTAGAACAGAACTAGAACTGAGCTAGAACTGAAATAGAACTAAACTAGAACTGAAGTAGAACTAAACTAGAACTGAATTATAAGTTAACGGAACTACAACTGAACTAGAACTGAACTAGAACTAACCTAGAACTGAACTAGAACTAAACTAGATCTGAACTAGAACTGAATTAGAACTGAATTAGAACTGAATTAGAACTGAACCAGAACTGAAACAGAACTGAACTAGAACTGAACTAGAACTGAACTAGAACTGAACTAGAACTAAACTGGACCTAAAAAACATCTGAAATTTAATTAAACTAAACTACATAGAAGTAAAGTAGAAAATTGTCTTAACTCTATATCAAACAAAAACCACCTGTTGAGAATCACTGTCAATCATTAAAACTATGATGATAGGTACATAAAATAAAAAAAATCTTTCACTTACCCCGAATATAATGCTTTCAGACCCTCTTCTTTGGTAATTTTTATAAATGCATCCGTCATGCCACGATATCGCAGTTGTGCAAATGCTTGATCGATTTTTTGACCTTGAATCTGGAGGCGGGTTTTTGTAGTATCAATTGGAAATGTGCCTAATAAAATGAAATTAGAAAACAACAACAAAACACAAAGATTATTAAAATAACAACTACAGAATCTTCGTCAGAAACACAAGCATGTAAACAAATAGTTTTTAATAAAAAACAATAAAGAAACAAATTTATATAGAAAATAACATGACTCTGGTGTAAATAAATAAAACAAACAAAAAAAAGCATGAAAGATAAGACGGACCCCACTATTGCACACGCGAGATACTTGATAGAATCGCATCAGAGGAAAATATAAATTTGCACACACTCTGTTACAAACAACATGTATTTATTTTGTTCTATACA
Organism: Lucilia cuprina; assembly: GCF_022045245.1. NCBI lineage: Eukaryota > Metazoa > Arthropoda > Insecta > Diptera > Calliphoridae > Lucilia > Lucilia cuprina. Next base: position 13,991,963 of record NC_060953.1, on the reverse strand, counting down.
TACTACACATGGGCAGTAGAACAAAATAAACCTCCTCGCCAGACCGTTATACACAATTTCTTTTAAAGTCACAGCCCCCCAACGTAGTCAACGATGAGTTCAGAAAAGCTGTCTATAAGATGATAATAATTTTTGTTGTTTATTTATATTTAATTACAATAATTGCAATTGTTATTGCGTCATGTGTTTTTCAATTCATTTTTTCTTTTATATGCACAAACATGTTTGTTTTCTTTGAGATGGAATTTTTTTTTCTAAAATTTACCAAATTCCGCTGTTATTGATGCTAAACCACCATAAATGAATGGTCGTATATCACGTTTATCCAAATTTTGTTTCATTTCGTTTGTTATATTCTAAAAACTTCGTTAGTCGTTTTTTATTTTTTGTATATTTATTTAATATTTTTTATAAATTTTCTTTTATAAATTGTACCAGCAAAATAAAAATCACTTTAAATTCTATTACGCGAGGTTAGATTATCGTTTTTTTTTTTTTTGCAAATGTTTTTTCTTCTCCTCTGAATGTATTGTTCTAACAGCTGTGAGAGAGAAATGTCAAAAATGCAGCTGTTGAAAATGTAGTGTTGCCAGAAGAATGAAAAGAACGAATTTCTAAGTAACCAGATGACTTTTAACCAAAATTAGGGAAGTTAATATTATTGGCTATGAATCGACTTCGAATAATCGAACAATCGACTTTTTGTCGAAAAAAGTCGAAAAAAGTCGAAAAAAGTCGAAAGAAGTCGGAAAAAGTCGGAAAAAGTCGGAAAAAGTCGAAAATAGTCGAAAAAAGTCGAAAATAGAAAGAAGTCGAAAAAAACTCAAAAATTGCAACAAATAGAAAAAAATATAAATAAAATTTTATGTTAATAATAAATAATAATAATAATAATAAGAAAAGTCTAAAATAGTCAAAAAGTCGGAAAAAGTCGAAAAATCTACTTTTAATTAAATGAAAAAAGTCGAAAAATCGTAAAATTGTCTTTTAACTAAATGCGAAAAGTCGAAAGTCGACTTTTCATAAAATGCAAAAAGTCGAAAAGTCAACTTTTCATAAAATGCAAAAAGTCGAAAAGTCGACTTTTCGTTTCAACTATAGAACCGTACTAAGAAGGTACCAGCACTTGACGGCAACCGCTCGATTGTTAAATTTTGTTTATATGCCTTTACACGATCACACAAGTAATATGATCTGTCAAAATTTTGTGTAAAAGAGTCCGGATGTGATCGTCTAAAGTTTAGACTCAAAACGCAATATATAATGAAATCATCACACATTGAGAGAGAATACGGATTTGACAGTTGTATGGGTCTCTTCATTTTTTGAAATAGTCTAAACTACAGACTGTAGACTGATATTTTGACTTAACTAGAGACTGGTATATAGACTGACATACAATTTATCAAAAGTCTAAAATATACACCGATCTTAAGTGAAACTGTAAACTAATATACAATCTCAATTATAGATTTAACTATAGTCTAAACAATAAAATAATTTATAGTTTAAAGTATAGATTGATCTATAATCTTAAATATAGGCTAATCAATAGACTGATTCATGGTTTCAAATATAGACTGATGTATAGTTAAAGCTATAGACTGATCTATAGTCTTAATTATAGACCGATCAATAAACACAAACATAGACTGATTTAAAGTCTCAAATGTAGACTCATCTGTAGTCTCAACTATAGACTGATCTTTAGTCTCAACTATAGACTATAGCCGATATTCCCAACTATGGACAGGTCTATTGTTTAAGATATAGTATGATCTTTAGTCTCAAATATAGAGTGATTCTGAGTCTAAATTTATGAACTGAACTGTAGTGTATGTACAGATTTATAGCCTAAACTATAGATTAATCTACAGTCTTAAATATAGACTGGGGTATAGTTTTAGATTGAACAATATTCCCAACTATGGACAGGTCTTTTGTATAAGATATAGGATGATCTTAAGTCTCAAATATAGACTGATCCTTAGTCTAAATTATGAAGTGATCTTTAGTCAAAACTATAGACTGATTTATAGCCTAAACTATAGATTGATCTACAGTCTCAAATATAGAATGGGGTATAGTTTATCTATAAACTGATCCATAGTCCCAAGTATAGAGTGATTAGTAGTTTAAACTATAGAATGATATATAGTCTCAAATATAGTCTGATCTAAAGTCTCAAATACAGACTGATCTATAGTCTTATTAATAGACGAATCTATAGTCTCATTTATATACTGATCTATGGTTTAAACTATAGAGAGATTACTAGTCTCAGCTGAAGATTGGTTAAAAGTAAAGACTGATCAATAGTTTATACTATAATATAAAATGAGTGTTTAATTAACTAAACTAGACTGATTCTAGTCCCAACTACAGACTGATTTTAAGTATAAAATTTAATTATCTAAACTATAGACAATTAGTCTAAACTATTGATTTAATCATTTAGGGCGAGTTTTACTGATAAAGATAAGCTTCTTGCTTTGATTAAACCAGGTTTAATATATGTTTTGTGTTTTTCAGAAATCATTAAATTTACTTATTTAACTTAGTTTAACATATTGTAATTGGCCAATTAAACCTAAGTTATAAGTTTAATTTAACAGCAAGTTAAGCCTAGTTTAACTGAGTAGAAACACGCCCTTGTTGTTTGAACTATCGATTGATCTATTGTGTACAGTGTAAACTGATCTGTGTTGTAAAGTTTGTAATAAAACAGTGTTGGGCAGTTTTGTGTTAAAAACAAAAAAAAAAAATTGTTAAATTATCTTTTAAAATATTTACCGCCTTATGCAAAAACGATTATTAAATTAACAATGGTTTAAAAAAAACTGTTTTTATAGGAAAAACTGTTTAGTTAACCATTGTTAACTTTAATAAACGTTTTTGCATAAGACCCTTAAACTTTATCTAAAAAGTCTTATAAAATTTGTTAGAATTTAATGAAAAAAAAAAAAAAAACTTTTGTTTTAAAGGGAATCAAATTTTTTTCTAGGATTTTAATCATAATATTTTCTTGCTGTGTAAACATCACATTATTTTATTTAGTTTGTTGCTGTTGGTTTTTTTTACTATAATTGCTTTTTACTTCCAGTTTCAAAATTATTATTTATTTAATTTATTTTTTTTTTAATATATTATTTATAAACGGCGGGTAGTACTAATTTTTTCACTGTTTAATTTATAATTATATATAAAAAAAAAGTATCGAAAGAGAGAGACAGAGAAAAAGAAAACTAATTTTGTTAATTTTATTTTTATTTTAGCTTTACTTTTAAATTTTATTATATTTTGTTTTTTTTGTTTCTTTAAGTTCTATAAAATTTTTTACCTGTTTATGTTTTTTTTTAATAAGTTTTTTTTTTATCCATTATTTTTATGTTAATTTTTTCATATAAAAAGTATAAGCAATTAGTAAACATTTTTTTAGTTGTTGTTGTTATTTTTTATAAAAATTTTATATTGTTTTTTTTTAATAATTTTCATTGACTACTCGTAGATTTTTATAAAGTAGAAAAAAATTTTTCGAGAGAAAAAAATTGTTTGAAGTTTTTTCGTTTTTTTTTTTGGATTTATAAATTGTATTTCTGTATTGTCATTATGTTTTTCTTAATAATTGTTGTTGTTGTTGGTTTTGTTTGTTTGTTTATAAATATTTTTTTTTAAATTTTATCCCTTATATAAAATGTAGTTGTTTGTTGGTTTTTGTCTAATGTAAATGTCAAGATTGTAATACATACCGTTCAATTGACAAAATATGTCTTCATTCATTCATTTCCTTTAAATTTCTTTCGGTGTATAAATTTTTTCAAAATGATACTATATGATTTATTTATGTAAATGTGTTTGAATGCATGTTTGTATGTATTAAGTATGATGTATGTAATGTTTTTTAGATTGAGTTTTATGAAGTGAACACTTTTTTCTCTCATTTTACTGTGAAAATTCTAGTGAAAATTAATAGAATTGTGAAAAAAACTCGAAAGAAATTTGCTCAGGTTTTTGTATTCAAGAAGTTCAATCCGTTATTATAATGTTACCCCCGTATTCATTAAGATATTCACCTCTATCGCCAATCTGAAATATGTTCCCTTTTCACTATTTTCCTTCACTAACTTTTTTGTCGTGAAAAAATTCCTCTAAAAGAGGAATTTGTTGGTGGAAATTTTTGTAAATATTAAACAGCTGTTTCTTACAGAATCAACTATTGTGAATGAATTGTTCACAACAAGTTCACGATAGCATTTTTGCCTTTGAGGGAAATGAAAATTTCAAGGGAACAAATTTTTCACTTCTATTGGCGACGAGGGTGATTAATTGCTTATTTAAGGTTTATTACGAACACTTTTCATACAAAATGTAAATATGGGGATAATAGTTCCCCTTTAGAAAATCGCAAAAAATAGGTTACACAACTCTAGAACAATAGTTATATTACGAAATTATAAGAATGACTTGAAAGACTAGTTCATAGTCTCAACTATAGACTGATCTTTATGTTATCTGATCTTTAGATTTCACTTTGGTCTCAAGTACACAGTCTTAACTATATATTAATCTATGATTACGAATTTAGTGCGAAGGCTGATCTTGTTATTTTCCATATTGATACCAATATATCAAAGGATGCCTTATTTATATTAGCATTGTATAGCATTTACTTCGCGACCAAGGTAAAAAAATTGGAGACAGTTTTAAAAAAATTTTCTCGTGCTGTTTACTCTTCGGTTTAACTAACATCTATGTTCAGGATTTTCCTTTTGCTGGCTTTACTTTTATTACTTTTTAGTACTTCTAATTGTTTTCTGAACTAAAAAATCTAGAATGTCTATAGTTCATCCCATGTAGTTCGTTTTAGATCGCGGGGTCTGTGCGAGAGCAAACAAATATCACCAGTTAATTTTTCTACCAGATTTCCTGTCTTTTGTTCTCTATGCAGCGTAAATGATTACCTTTATTAATAAAAGAGGTGATAGTATACATCCTTGCCGTACTCTACTTATGACTATAAAATGTTTACAATGTTTACCTTTGTGCAGAGCATGGACATAACATTCCTTTTATCAAAGTAATAAATTTCTATGCCGGCCCCATATAGTCACTATTAACACATCGAAATGCCTACCCGAAATCTATATATAACAGATTCCATATAGAGGTGACAGCTCAATGACCATAAGTAGTGTGTTAATATGTCATGTAGCTCCCTTAGTTTTGCAATAGTTGGTAGTATACCTCTATAATTTGTACAATTCTTCAGATATACTTATTTTTCTTATGATAAGAAAAGGCCGTTGCATTTATAAATTTTGACAGGGCTACCATCTATACCTGCTGTCTAACTGCCTTCCGACTGAGTTAGGGTAACAATTTTAAACCTACGCTTCATAAGGATGGTGTTCTGGACTAGTTCATACAATCAATCCATAATCTCAACTATAAGTAGTTGACTCCATATCTTCAACTATATAGACTTGTTGTGTTTGCTGGGGTTTCTACAATGACAACTCGGAAATCAAGCCGGTAGTATGGCTTCGTGCGAAAATCCGTGCTATCACAGAATATGTAAAATGTATTGTATTCGATATGTAAGCAAGTGATTAAACATATACCTGACGGTCAGAAATAACTGAAATATCTGACTACTCTAAAACAGGAATACAGAATTGTGCAAACGCATATAGATAAATGTATAGCATGCAAAGAAGACAGTGTAATGCGAGGCCCGTATTTGCTAAAATTTGTTGGTAGCGATGTTTTTCCAAAGAATTATGTCCAGAAAATTAAGTTTCAGAACATCAAAGGATAAATTATTAGTGTGGCATATTGTCTAATCTATGGACTAGTCTAAAGGCTAGTTTATAGTCTAGACTATAGTATAGTCTATAGTCTAGTCTATAGAATAGTCTACAGCCTAGTCTATAGTGTAGTCTATGGTCCAGTCTATATTATAGTCTAAAATCTGGTCTAAAGTCTAACCTATAGTCTAGTCCATAGTCTGTAGTATACTGCGTAGTGTAGTTTATAGTCTCGAGACTGTAGTCTAGTCTACAGTATGGTCTATAGACCAATCTTTAGTCTGGTCTATTGTTTATTTCAAAGTCTTGTCTACAGTCTTGCTTATATTCTAGTCTTTAGGACAGTCTATATTCAACACTTAATTCTAATCTACATATAGTCTAGTCTAATCTAGTCTGTATTCAAGTCTATTGTCTACTCTATAGTTTAGTCTGTAGCCTAGTCTATAATCAAGCCTATAGTCCAGCCTACAATCTAGTCTATAGTCTAATTTACAGTCTAGTCTACAGACTACACTAGATTGTAGAACATAGTTCAGTCTATAGTCTAGTTTATAGTTCAGTCTTTAGTCTCATCTATATTCTAGTCTACAGTCCAGTCTGTGCTCTAGCCTATAGCTTAGTCTAGTTTATAGTCTAGACTATAGTCTAGCCTGTATTTCAGTCTAGAGTCAAGTATATAGTCTATCGTTTAGTCTATAGTATAGTTTATAGTCTTGGCTAATCTAAAGTCTTGGCTTATTTATAGTATAGTTCATAGCTTATAGTTTAGTCTATAGTCTAGTCTATAGTCTAGTCTATAATCTAGTCTATAATATAGTCTGTAATCTAGTGTATTGTACTCTATAGTCTAGCCTGTAGTGTAGTCTAGTATATAAAGTAGTATATAATTTAGTCTACAGTTTAATCTATAATCTAGTCTATAGTGCAGTCTGTTGTCTAGTCTATATTCTAATCTAGTCTATAATTTAGCCTATGGAATAATCCATAGTCTTGACTAATCTATAGTCTTGTCTATAGTATAGTCCATAGTCTGTAGCCTAGTCAACAGTATAGTCTATAATATAGTCTGTAGTATTCACTCTTGTCTATTCTATAGTCTATTCGATAGCATTGTCTTTTGACTAATCTAGAGACATGGAGCAAATTATGTATTATTCAGTAGACACTTTTTTCAAACATCAAATAAAATCTCTTTTTTTTTTTGTTGGGTTTTAATTAGGATGACGGAGCATTAAGCACTCATATTGCCAGGTTATCACACGTTTGTCCAGAGAAAACCCCACCAACCGACCTATAGCTTCATATAGGAAGTTGGAGCATCCGGACTTGATTTCATCAAAAGTATTAATGGTCTTCACCAGAAAAAAGTTCCAGAGTTTTAAATGCCTCCACCAGTATATATTCGAGTTCTTCACCAATAAAACATAACCTCACATGAGCTGATACGAAAGCACGAGGTTAATGTAGACAACATATAACTTTGAACAGTTATATGAAGTAATACACTACACCAGTACGAGCGAAACTGTCGAAAGCCAGGCAACAAACACAAGCCTGAACGCGTTTAAGAAATAATCGCGATGGCGCGAGAGTTGTTTCCCAACTCAGACATGAATTACGACTGAAAATAAAATCTTTGAAAATTTTTAAAAGTTTTGAATACAAAATTAATAAAGAGAGAGTTTGAGCTGTTTATTTAAATTTTTAAATCTGGCAACTCAATTTAATTGTATATATAGTAGTATGGCCATCTTCAATTAAACACTGAGAAAAGTAACTGCAGCAAAACGTCACGAAATAACTTCTTGAATATTAAAAATTTTTATAAGAAACCTAAATGATATTGAAATGTAAAAAAAAAAAAAATGAAATGTAGCTGAATTGGATTTTTTTTTGAAAATTGAAAATTTATCTAATGCCAGATGTTAAATGCATTGCTTAATGTTTTTTGTTATTGATTTAGCTTCTTTTAAGCGATTTTGTTTTTGATGATTTTCAAAATTATTTTTTTTTATATTGTCCAGTATTTACATCCCTTGTTTTTATTTAATATTTTGGTATTTTATTTTAATAATATATGTTGTTGGAAAAATTTTTTCTTAAATTTTGTTTAATTTCTTTACTAAACTCTTATAAAAGAAAAAAAAAAAACTGTTTTAGAGTTAATTTTGAATAATTGTTTATTTAAAAAACAAATTCTATAAGTTTTATGGAGTTTTTATTTAAGTTATGGTTTTATTTAAATATTTACTTTTTAATTATTGTTAATTTATTAATATTGAGTTTATTTAGTGTTTGTTGTTGTTTTTTTTAAATGTTTACAGGCCAAAAATAAATTTGTTATTGTTAAAAAAGAATTATTATTATTATTTTTTTTTTATTTTATGGTTAAAGTTTAATTTTTGTTTAATTAATTTTGTTTATAGTATTTTATTTTTATTTATCTTTTGGAGGGGAGGAAGGTTTATTTGTTGTTTAAAATTCTTTTTTTTTTAATTTTTCTGGTTTGTTGTTTTAAATATTTTAGTTTTCAATATGGAAGTTTTTAAGGTTTACATTTAGTTTTTATTTTATTTTTAATTATTTTCAATAGTTGAGCTTCAATACTGTTTTTTTTATTGATTTTGTTTTTGGAATTTGTTATTGTTTGGAATTCATAAATGTTTGTTTTTTGTTTTATTTTACAGAAACTTAAAAATATATTTGAACTTAGATTTTTATTCTTGTTTTTCATTCAATATTCGTTCTGAGTTGGTTTTACAAATAAAATTCTTTTTTTTCAATTAATGTTTTTAAGCTTTAGTTTTTTTTTCTTAATTTTTCTTAAATGCATTTCTATTAAAATAAAATTTTTGTTTAAATATTAAAAACTAAAATTTAAATTATTCATTAAAATTATATTTTTAAAATAATAAGTTTTATGTTGAGAAATTTAGCTAAATAAACTAAATACTTAATTAACACAAAATGTTTGCGATAAATGTTTAAAATTAATCGATCTTGTTCTTTTAAATACGATCCTTCTTTAGACAAACCTAATCTTCTTTCGGAAATCTCTTTATAAAAGATCATTCTTCTTTTCAACATCATGTGATCATGTGTTCTTTTCAACATGATCAAAATAATCTTCTTTTAGAAATTTCTTTATAAAAGATCATTCTTTTCAACATCATGTGTTCTCTTCAACATGATCACTCTTAAGATAAATTTGTTTATCTTACAACAAGATCACTCTTTTGAAAATCTTCTATACTTTGATATAAGATCTTTCTTTTTCGAACAAGAACTTTCTATCAAAAATATTGTTCTCTTCACGACCACATTTTTCTCTTTTGTAAAAGATCTAGTTCTCTTTAAAACAAGCTGTCAAATTATAAACAATTATTCCCCGGGAGTTTTTTCCCTTTTGAATGCTTTATGTATAGGAGAGGGAACAAACTTCCTGGGAATTTATTATTAAGAATAGGCCTGAAGATCTTCACAAAGAAAATCTAGTTCTCTTAAGAACTTAATCTTAACTTTAGACAAAGATCATTATTTAGTGAGTTTTATATTCTTTAGAACAAGAAAAAGATCATTCCTTTTTGAAACAAGATCGCACTAAGAGAGTTTTATTGAATTTATTACAAGATCTTAATTCTTTATTCTTTTAGACAAACCTATTCTCTTGAATATAATCTTCGTTCAGAAAACTCTTTTTTTTTAGAAACCCATGTGTTCTTCAACAGAGGATCGTTCTTGTTTTTGTTCAACAAGTTCATTCTTTTGATCTTTTAATTTCTTTTTAGAACAAAATCTTTCATTCAAAAAGATTGTTCTCTTCACCACCAGACTTTTCTCTTTTGAATAAGATCTTGAGAAAAGATCGAACTGTTCTTTTTCGAACAAGATCGCACTTGGAGAGTATTATTTACTTGAGAATTTGTTGCTGTTGTCTTAAGAAAAACATTTCTCTTTATTATACGATCGCTCTTGAGAAAGTCTTGCTCGCTCTTTACACAGTTTTGTTTTCTTCTAAAAAAGATCTTTTTGTAGAAAACCACTTAACAGGACAGGATCTCTTAAGAACAATATTTCTCTTTAGGAATTATGATTCTTTTGTAATAAGATCTCTATTTAGAAAAATTTGTTTTCTTGAGAACAAGATCTTTTTGTAAAAAAAACTTATTGTTCTATTTAGAACAGGATCTCTTAAGAATAATATTTCTCTTTAGAAAGGAATAATATGATCGTTCTTTAGAAAGTTTTGCTCTTTGGGAATAAGATCGCTCTTTAGAGAGTTCTATTTTCTTGAGAACAAGATCTTCAACAACAACAAAAGGATGATTCTTTTTATAAAATGATCGATCGTTAGAAAGTCTTGCTCTTTTGGAATAAGATCGCTCTTTAGAATGTTTTGTTTTTACTTGAGAACAAGATATTTTTTATAGAAAAACTTATTTTTCTCTTTAGAACAAGATCTCTTAAGAACAAGGTTTCTCTTTAGAAAGGATGATTCTTTTTATAATGTGATCGATCTTTATAAAGTCTTGCTCTTATTGAATAAGATCGCTCTTTAGAAAGTTTTGTTTTTATGAGAACAAGATTTTTTTTGTAGAAAAACAGGTTGTTCTCTTAAGAACAGGATCTTATAAAAACAACATTTCTCTTTAGAAAGAAAGATTCTTTTTATAATATGATTGTTCTTTAAAAAGGCTTGCTCGTTTGGAATAAGATCGCTGTTTAGAGAGTTTTGTTTTCTTAAGAAAAAGATCTTAAATAAAAACTCGAATTCTCTTTAGAACAAAGACTTTTCTGTAGAAAACCTTGTTGTTCTCTTTAGAACAGGATCTTTCTTTACAAAATAATGTTCATTTTCACAATCTGAGAACATTTAAGTAAAAGATCGTTCTATAAAACATGATCTTTCTTTCTTTAGAACAAGAGCTTTTTTTTGTCAGAACTTATGTTTATGCTCTAACAGAATCTTACTTTATAAAGCTTTATTCTATTTAGAACAAGATCATTTTATAGAAATAAGATTGTTCTAGAGAAAGTCTTAACACTTTGTAATAAGATCGCTTTGCAGAGAGTAAGCTTCCTGACAGAAAGTCTTAACACTTTGTAAAAAGATCGCTTTGCAGAGAGTAAGCTTCCCCTTGTTCTTGTTAGAACAAGATCTTTCTGCTGAAATCTTATTGTTTACATTAGATTATCCTTTAGATCCTTCTTTAGGAAGTTGTGTTCTATTTAGAACAAGATGTATTTTTTTTTTAGAAAATATCGTTATTTTTGGAACAGGATATTCTTAAGGAGAAATTCTTCTCTTTAGAACAACATCATTCTTTAGAGCAGTTATAGGTAGAGAGTGAAAAATTAGCTGTCATCTTGCAGTACAGAGTGCAAACAAGCTCATTACTTGCTTAAGCAAATCATGTGCTCTTTATATTAGAATCTTGGTCTAGAATAACTTTAGAGCAAGAACCGTGAAGATATTTCTAAAGAAAATCTCGTTCTCTTTAGAACATGTACTTTCTCAAATACTCTTTAGAATGAATTCTTTTTTAGAAACTTAAGTGAACAAGATCATTCTTTATTCGATAAATTTTTGTTCTATTTAGAACATGATCGTTCTATAGAAATAAGATCGTTCTTAGGTCGCTTTTTAGAGAGTAAGTTGTTTTTAAACACCCTGATCCCACCATAGATAATCTTACTCTCGTTAGAAAAAGATTTTTCTGCCGAAATCTTATTGTTTTCTTTAGATTAGAATCTTTTTTTAGGATGAAGAGCTCTATTTATAATAAGATCTATTCTTTAGAAAAGATCTTTCTGTTCGCAACAAGATATCTTTTTAGGAAAGATCGTATTGTTTAAGGAAATTTTGTTCTCTTAATAATAACAAAGAAATAAGGAGTGCAAGAAAGCTCTTTACATCGGTATCATACTCTTTAGAGCAAGAACCGCAAAATATTTCTATAGAAAATCTCGTTCCCTTTAAAACATTACTTTTTTAGAAACTAAAGAGAGCAAGATCTATTTTCTTTAAAATCTCAATCTATTTATAACAAGATCGTTTTAAGAGAAATCATGTTTCTTATAGAAAAAGGTCATTCTTTTCAGAACAACGATCTTGTTGTCTTAATCTTTAAAAATCATTTGGTGATCAGAAATTTCTTTAGAAAAATCATGATCTTTTAATAGCAACCACGTTCTAAGAGAAAATCCTATTCTATATAGAAAATAATTACGCTATTAAGAACAAGATTGTTATTTAGAAAATCTTGTTCTTTTTAAAATAATAAACATATTTATTCTCTTAAAAACAAGTTGTGCTCTCTTTTTATAACGGAAGATCTTTAGAAAAACATGTTGTCTTTAGAACAAGATCTTTAGCAAATATTGTTCTTTTTAGAACTAAACAAATTTCTAGAACAAGCCTTTAGAAATGTTGGAATAGATGTTCATGTTAATTGAAAAATGAATAAGAATTTTGATAAAAAAAATTAATTAAATCAATTAAATATTTATAAATTATTTACATTATGAATTGTTTTGGTTTTTTTTCTTGTTCTAATTAGAAAATAATTTAATTTAATTTTAGTTTCATTTATATTTTATAATGTTTTTGTTTTTGTTGGTAATTTTCATTTTCATATTTAGCCTAAGAGATTTGGGTACTTTAAATCTCTTATTAACACACCCTGCTGGGTGATGTCCACCAAAAAACTTAATAATTGTTGTTATTAAAAAGTTATTTAACAGTCCTGCAATGAAAAATTTAATAAAAAACATATATATAATTAATTGATGTTTTCCAATTACAAACAATAATTAATCAAACTCACTTCATTTAATGCTGTGCAAATTTTGTTTAACAAAAATAATTGTAAAATTTTTTTTGTCAAAAAGTTTTTTTCGTCAATTTATTTTTCTTCTTTTTGTCTTAAGTGTAGATAAAAAATCTAAATTGAAATTCAGTTCAATAAGCGCGGGTCTTGTCGTAGTTGGACTAGTTGTCTCAAACAAACCACTCATCCTTTTGAGCATTGGCTGCATTTTGGGCGGCCGTATTATTGACGGCGATATTGGTTTGTGATAATCCTAGATTATTGACTGAATTTGTATTTAGATCTTGACCTAATTGACGAAATTTGCCAAGCACAAGATGGGACGGACTTTGGTGGCCATCTTCAAGTAATTGTGTTGCATGCGGTGGTACCCGGTGTATGGTCCCGCAGGGTGATGCCAGTTTCCCGACGTGGGCGGTAATTGTGTATGTTCTCTTGTCAGCGTACCGCCATGTGTATAATGCAGATGTTTCGACGAGCCATTCGTTTCGGCCAAATTGTGATGTACTAAAACAATAAATAATAATATAAAATTAAAATTTATTTTAATTTCACAATCCACCTCCTCCCTCTGCCTCCTCCTACTTACATTGTATGGCCGTATTTTGTTGGTTATTGGTTTCTTCTTGTCGCCGACACACACATATTGTTATGCCCACTATGGCCGCACTTAATATCAGCAGGATACTAACCACAATCATGACGAACCATGTCATATCCATGCCAAATACTGTACTAGCGGTCTCACCTGCAAAATGTATAAAAAAACACATTTTTTAAATAAAAATTTACTTGTTAATAATGAAAATAAATGTTGTTTTTGTTACTGTTATGAGTGTTGGCATTATTAATCATTTTCCTGAGGAGAGAACTTTATAAATGTCCTGAGTTTGAAATGAAGTCTTAATTCTTATAAGAATTTTAATATTTTACAGCTCCTGCTGTGCTCATTGATTTGATTAAATTAAATTTGAG
>NC_060953.1:13970234-13978248 GCF_022045245.1 Lucilia cuprina | reverse complement strand
CTGGTGTAGTGTATTACTTCATATAACTGTTCAAAGTTATATGTTGTCTACATTAACCTCGTGCTTTCGTATCAGCTCATGTGAGGTTATGTTTTATTGGTGAAGAACTCGAATATATACTGGTGGAGGCATTTAAAACTCTGGAACTTTTTTCTGGTGAAGACCATTAATACTTTTGATGAAATCAAGTCCGGATGCTCCAACTTCCTATATGAAGCTATAGGTCGGTTGGTGGGGTTTTCTCTGGACAAACGTGTGATAACCTGGCAATATGAGTGCTTAATGCTCCGTCATCCTAATTAAAACCCAACAAAAAAAAAAAGAGATTTTATTTGATGTTTGAAAAAAGTGTCTACTGAATAATACATAATTTGCTCCATGTCTCTAGATTAGTCAAAAGACAATGCTATCGAATAGACTATAGAATAGACAAGAGTGAATACTACAGACTATATTATAGACTATACTGTTGACTAGGCTACAGACTATGGACTATACTATAGACAAGACTATAGATTAGTCAAGACTATGGATTATTCCATAGGCTAAATTATAGACTAGATTAGAATATAGACTAGACAACAGACTGCACTATAGACTAGATTATAGATTAAACTGTAGACTAAATTATATACTACTTTATATACTAGACTACACTACAGGCTAGACTATAGAGTAGACAATACACTAGATTACAGACTATATTATAGACTAGATTATAGACTAGACTATAGACTAGACTATAGACTAAACTATAAGCTATGAACTATACTATAAATAAGCCAAGACTTTAGATTAGCCAAGACTATAAACTATACTATAGACTAAACGATAGACTATATACTTGACTCTAGACTGAAATACAGGCTAGACTATAGTCTAGACTATAAACTAGACTAAGCTATAGGCTAGAGCACAGACTGGACTGTAGACTAGAATATAGATGAGACTAAAGACTGAACTATAAACTAGACTATAGACTGAACTATGTTCTACAATCTAGTGTAGTCTGTAGACTAGACTGTAAATTAGACTATAGACTAGATTGTAGGCTGGACTATAGGCTTGATTATAGACTAGGCTACAGACTAAACTATAGAGTAGACAATAGACTTGAATACAGACTAGATTAGACTAGACTATATGTAGATTAGAATTAAGTGTTGAATATAGACTGTCCTAAAGACTAGAATATAAGCAAGACTGTAGACAAGACTTTGAAATAAACAATAGACCAGACTAAAGATTGGTCTATAGACCATACTGTAGACTAGACTACAGTCTCGAGACTATAAACTACACTACGCAGTATACTACAGACTATGGACTAGACTATAGGTTAGACTTTAGACCAGATTTTAGACTATAATATAGACTGGACCATAGACTACACTATAGACTAGGCTGTAGACTATTCTATAGACTAGACTATAGACTATACTATAGTCTAGACTATAAACTAGCCTTTAGACTAGTCCATAGATTAGACAATATGCCACACTAATAATTTATCCTTTGATGTTCTGAAACTTAATTTCCTGGACATAATTCTTTGGAAAAACATCGCTACCAACAAATTTTAGCAAATACGGCCTCGCATTACACTGTCTTCTTTGCATGCTATACATTTATCTATATGCGTTTGCACAATTCTGTATTCCTGTTTTAGAGTAGTCAGATATTTCAGTTATTTCTGACCGTCAGGTATATGTTTAATCACTTGCTTACATATCGAATACAATACATTTTACATATTCTGTGATAGCACGGATTTTCGCACGAAGCCATACTACCGGCTTGATTTCCGAGTTGTCATTGTAGAAACCCCAGCAAACACAACAAGTCTATATAGTTGAAGATATGGAGTCAACTACTTATAGTTGAGATTATGGATTGATTGTATGAACTAGTCCAGAACACCATCCTTATGAAGCGTAGGTTTAAAATTGTTACCCTAACTCAGTCGGAAGGCAGTTAGACAGCAGGTATAGATGGTAGCCCTGTCAAAATTTATAAATGCAACGGCCTTTTCTTATCATAAGAAAAATAAGTATATCTGAAGAATTGTACAAATTATAGAGGTATACTACCAACTATTGCAAAACTAAGGGAGCTACATGACATATTAACACACTACTTATGGTCATTGAGCTGTAACCTCTATATGGAATCTGTTATATATAGATTTCGGGTAGGCATTTCGATGTGTTAATAGTGACTATATGGGGCCGGCATAGAAACTTATTACTTTGATAAAAGGAATGTTATGTCCATGCTCTGCACAAAGGTAAACATTGTAAACATTTTATAGTCATAAGTAGAGTACGGCAAGGATGTATACTATCACCTCTTTTATTAATAAAGGTAATTAATCATTTACGCTGCATAGAGAACAAAAGACAGGGAATCTGGTAGAAAATTAACTGGTGATATTTGTTTGCTCTCGCACAGACCCCGCGATCTAAAACGAACTACATGGGATGAACTATAGACATTCTAGATTTTTTAGTTCAGAAAACAATTAGAAGTACTAAAAAGTAATAAAAGTAAAGCCAGCAAAAGGAAAATCCTGAACATAGATGTTAGTTAAACCGAAGAGTAAACAGCACGAGAAAATTTTTTTAAAACTGTCTCCAATTTTTTTTACCTTGGTCGCGAAGTAAATGCTATACAATGCTAATATAAATAAGGCATCCTTTGATATATTGGTATCAATATGGAAAATAACAAGATCAGCCTTCGCACTAAATTCGTAATCATAGATTAATATATAGTTAAGACTGTGTACTTGAGACCAAAGTGAAATCTAAAGATCAGATAACATAAAGATCAGTCTATAGTTGAGACTATGAACTAGTCTTTCAAGTCATTCTTATAATTTCGTAATATAACTATTGTTCTAGAGTTGTGTAACCTATTTTTTGCGATTTTCTAAAGGGGAACTATTATCCCCATATTTACATTTTGTATGAAAAGTGTTCGTAATAAACCTTAAATAAGCAATTAATCACCCTCGTCGCCAATAGAAGTGAAAAATTTGTTCCCTTGAAATTTTCATTTCCCTCAAAGGCAAAAATGCTATCGTGAACTTGTTGTGAACAATTCATTCACAATAGTTGATTCTGTAAGAAACAGCTGTTTAATATTTACAAAAATTCCACCAACAAATTCCTCTTTTAGAGGAATTTTTTCACGACAAAAAAGTTAGTGAAGGAAAATAGTGAAAAGGGAACATATTTCAGATTGGCGATAGAGGTGAATATCTTAATGAATACGGGGGTTAACATTATAATAACGGATTGAACTTCTTGAATACAAAAACCTGAGCAAATTTCTTTCGAGTTTTTTTCACAATTCTATTAATTTTCACTAGAATTTTCACAGTAAAATGAGAGAAAAAAAGTGTTCACTTCATAAAACTCAATCTAAAAACATTACATACATCATACTTAATACATACAAACATGCATTCAAACACATTTACATAAATAAATCATATAGTATCATTTTGAAAAAAATTTATACACCGAAAGAAATTTAAAGGAAATGAATGAATGAAGACATATTTTGTCAATTGAACGGTATGTATTACAATCTTGACATTTACATTAGACAAAAACCAACAAACAACTACATTTTATATAAGGGATAAAATTTAAAAAAAAATATTTATAAACAAACAAACAAAACCAACAACAACAACAATTATTAAGAAAAACATAATGACAATACAGAAATACAATTTATAAATCCAAAAAAAAAAACGAAAAAACTTCAAACAATTTTTTTCTCGAAAAATTTTTTTTCTACTTTATTAAAAATCTACGAGTAGTCAATGAAAATTATTAAAAAAAAACAATATAAAATTTTTATAAAAAATAACAACAACAACTAAAAAAATGTTTACTAATTGCTTATACTTTTTATATGAAAAAATTAACATAAAAATAATGGATAAAAAAAAAACTTATTAAAAAAAAACATAAACAGGTAAAAAATTTTATAGAACTTAAAGGAAACAAAAACAAAATATAATAAAATTTAAAAGTAAAGCTAAAATAAAAATAAAATTAACAAAATTAGTTTTCTTTTTCTCTGTCTCTCTCTTTCGATACTTTTTTTTTTATATATAATTATAAATTAAACAGTGAAAAAATTAGTACTACCCGCCGTTTATAAATAATATATTAAAAAAAAATAAATTAAATAAATAATAATTTTGAAACTGGAAGTAAAAAGCAATTATAGTAAAAAAAACCAACAGCAACAAACTAAATAAAATAATGTGATGTTTACACAGCAAAAAAATATTATGATTAAAATCCTAGAAAAAAAATTTGATTCCCTTTAAAACAAAAGTTTTTTTTTCATTAAATTCTAACAAATTTTATAAGACTTTTTAGATAAAGTTTAAGGGTCTTATGCAAAAACGTTTATTAAAGTTAACAATGGTTAACTAAACAGTTTTTCCTATAAAAACAGTTTTTTTTTAAACCATTGTTAATTTAATAATCGTTTTTGCATAAGGCGGTAAATATTTTAAAAGATAATTTAACAATTTTTTTTTTTGTTTTTTAACACAAAACTGCCCAACACTGTTTTATTACAAACTTTACAACACAGATCAGTTTACACTGTACACAATAGATCAATCGATAGTTCAAACAACAAGGGCGTGTTTCTACTCAGTTAAACTAGGCTTAACTTGCTGTTAAATTAAACTTATAACTTAGGTTTAATTGGCCAATTACAATATGTTAAACTAAGTTAAATAAGTAAATTTAATGATTTCTGAAAAACACAAAACATATATTAAACCTGGTTTAATCAAAGCAAGAAGCTTATCTTTATCAGTAAAACTCGCCCTAAATGATTAAATCAATAGTTTAGACTAATTGTCTATAGTTTAGATAATTAAATTTTATACTTAAAATCAGTCTGTAGTTGGGACTAGAATCAGTCTATAGTTTAGTTAATTAAACACTCATTTTATATTATAGTATAAACTATTGATCAGTCTTTACTTTTAACCAATCTTCAGCTGAGACTAGTAATCTCTCTATAGTTTAAACCATAGATCAGTATATAAATGAGACTATAGATTCGTCTATTAATAAGACTATAGATCAGTCTGTATTTGAGACTTTAGATCAGACTATATTTGAGACTATATATCATTCTATAGTTTAAACTACTAATCACTCTATACTTGGGACTATGGATCAGTTTATAGATAAACTATACCCCATTCTATATTTGAGACTGTAGATCAATCTATAGTTTAGGCTATAAATCAGTCTATAGTTTTGACTAAAGATCACTTCATAATTTAGACTAAGGATCAGTCTATATTTGAGACTTAAGATCATCCTATATCTTATACAAAAGACCTGTCCATAGTTGGGAATATTGTTCAATCTAAAACTATACCCCAGTCTATATTTAAGACTGTAGATTAATCTATAGTTTAGGCTATAAATCTGTACATACACTACAGTTCAGTTCATAAATTTAGACTCAGAATCACTCTATATTTGAGACTAAAGATCTATCTTAAACAATAGACCTGTCCATAGTTGGGAATATCGGCTATAGTCTATAGTTGAGACTAAAGATCACTCTATAGTTGAGACTACAGATGAGTCTACATTTGAGACTTTAAATCAGTCTATGTTTGAGTTTATTGATCGGTCTATAATTAAGACTATAGATCAGTCTATAGCTTTAACTATACATCAGTCTATATTTGAAACCATGGATCAGTCTATTGATTAGCCTATATTTAAGATTATAGATCAATCTATACTTTAAACTATAAATTATTTTATTGTTTAGACTATAGCTAAATCTATAATTGAGATTGTATATTAGTTTACAGTTTCACTTAAGATCGGTGTATATTTTAGACTTTTGATAGATTGTATGTCAGTCTATATACCAGTCTCTAGTTAAGTCTAAATATCAGTCTACAGTCTGTAGTTTAGACTATTTCAAAAAATGAAGAGAGCCATACAACTGTCAAATCCGTATTCTCTCTCAATGTGTGATGATTTCATTATATATTGCGTTTAGAGTCTAAACTTTAGACGATCACATCCGGACTCTTTTACACAAAATTTTGACAGATCATATTACTTGTGTGATCGTGTAAAGGCATATAAACAAAATTTAACAATCGAGCGGTTGCCCTCAAGTGCTGGTACCTTCTTAGTAGGGTTCTATAGTTGAAACGAAAAGTCGACTTTTCGACTTTTTGCATTTTATGAAAAGTTGACTTTTCGACTTTTTGCATTTTATGAAAAGTCGACTTTCGACTTTTTGCATTTAGTTAAAAGTCAATTTTTTCGATTTTTCGACTTTTTTCATTTAATTAAAAGTCGATTTTTCGACTTTTTCCGACTTTTCGACATTTTCCGACTTTTTCCGACTATTTTCGACTATTTTCGACTTTTTCCGAAGCCAGAAGCGTAAATTTATAATGTTGCCAATTTTTTGAGTTTTTTCGACTTCTTTCTATTTTCGACTTTTTCCGACTTTTCGACTTTTTCCGACTATTTTCGACTTTTTCCGATTTTTTTCGACTTTTTCCGACTCTTCGACATTTTACGACTTTTCGACTTTTATTTACAAAGTCGACTTTTCGACTTTTTTCATAGACTAGTCGAGTTATCGAATTTTCGACTTTTTTCGACAAAAAGTCGATTGTTCGATTATTCGAAAGTCGATTTATAGAACCCTACTTCTTAGATAGAACTTTTTTAAAACTATAAAGAAAATTGTCTCTTGTAAAAGATTTTCAATAAAACAGTGTTGTATTTTTAAAACAATTTTGCTCATTTTCTTAAAACTAAACGTTTAAACGTAAATTTTAAATAGAAAAAAAAATTAATTAAAATAATTTAATTAAAAACTAAAATATAAGTTTTCAAAAAAAGAAAAATATTGAAAAATTAAAAAAAGAAAAAACTATTTTCTTATTTTTTTATAAATATGAGTATGTATTAGTAAATGTAGTTAAAATGTGTGTTGTAAGTAAAAAAAATTAACAAAAACATATGGTATGCAAAAATGTTAGATTTTTTTATATAAAATTTGTAACAATTCTAATAAAAAAAATTATGATTAAAATTAATTTGAAAAAATTAGTAAAAAAAAAATTAGATTTTGTGGAAAGAAATTAGTAGAAATTAAAAGAAAATTAACTAAATTGATTATTAAATACGAATAAAAAAGATATATTTTAAAAAATTTTATTAAGACAAATATTTTTGCAACTAAAAATTAATTTTCTTAAATAATTTAGAGTTTTCGGTTTTTTAAATAAATTTTTAATAACAAATATAAATAAATATTTAAAGAAACAATTAAGTTTTGAAATATTTAAATTTGCATTAAGCCAAGAAAAATAAGTTGTTAAAAAATTCCATAGTTAAAACAAAAAGACAAAAATATAAAATTAAATAAAAATATAAAACAAAACTACAATCAATTTAACTTAAAAAGAAATTTGACAAAAACAAAACTCAATTAATCAACATATTTTAACCAAAAATAAAGAAATGAAAAGAAAATAAAAATAAAAATAATTTTAAAACTAACATTGCAAATTAAAAAGTTACCATAGTCAATATTAGCGAAAACCAAACAGTAAATAATAACAAAATTTGGCATTAACTCATATATTTAAAAAATATATATATAAAATAAAAAAATTAAAAATAAAATAACAACCGGAAAAGTCACTTAAAGTAAAACCCCCAATAAAAGTAGTAAAAATCAACAAGAAAAATTGTTAGACAAAACATTAACATAAACTAACAACATAGTAAACAAATTTTAGAGTTACTTAAATAACATACTAACTTTCGGCATATTGTAAAAATATACAAAAATTACAAAAATATCTCCCAACTAAAAAAAAATAAAAATTTATAAAATAAAAAACAAAAACAGCATTTTAATTGACAAAAAAGATATTAAAACATATTAGTAATTAGCATTTAATTTAAAAAAA
>NC_060953.1:13955888-13970134 GCF_022045245.1 Lucilia cuprina | reverse complement strand
AGACTATAGACTAGACTATAGACTAGACTATAGACTAGACTATAGACTAGACTATAAATTAGACTATAGACTAGACTATAGACTAGACTATAGACTAGACTATAGACTGGACTATAGACTAGACTATAGGCTAGACTATAAACTAGACTATGGACTAGACTATAGACTAGACTATAGACTAGACTATAGACTAGACTATAGACTTGAATATAGACTAGAATATAGACTAGACTATAGACTAGATAATTGACTAAACTATAGACAAGTCTACAAGCTAGACTAGACTTAAAACTTTTCTAAACCACTGTGCAATGGAATATAATATCTCACTACACGATAATTTACATACAATTGTCTGCATTATAATATTCATAAATTTCATGTTGCGACTGGTTTACTTCATACCAAACATCAAAATTTACTTGTTCAAAATTTCTGAACTATCACTATCTTCTTGTATAAAAACGTGCAAATATTTCAGTAAATAATGTTATTAGTTTTTTTTTCTTTATAGAACATATTGTCTTTTTAACATTTATTTCTTACTTTTTTTGATATTTATTAGAAGTATGAAAGGAAAATTTAAAACTTACTTGGATCTTTAACGGATGTTATAACCAATTTGAAACCATTCGCATCTGTACCCCAATTGTCTGTTACATATTTAAGTGTAACAAAATTGGTACGTGTCAATATTGAACTCACTGTTTGTTTTGTCTGACGACATGATATATCAATCTGTAAATGAAATATTATAAAGAGAAAAGGTGAGAAAAGAATTTACTTTTTTTTAGGTTGGTAATATAAAATAATATATATATGTATGTATGTAAGGGTTTGACATTTTTCATACATATGTATGTACAATTGTAGTATTTTTGGTATGATTGGAATGTGTTTAATAAAGGTGGTTCATTGGCTTACTGTTCAAATATTGTGTAAATGTTTTCTTATTGGAAAAATGTGAGTGTATATAGTAGGGTGATATTTTTAGAACGATATTTTCATATAGAAGAGTTGTATGATTCTTTCTAAAGAAGAGTTGTCAAATGCTGACATACTTTTCCTTTAAAAAAGTTGTAAGATCCTGATATACTACTTCTACCACTTTTCTGTAGGAAATAATCTATATTTTCTACAGAAAAGTGGTCAAATATTGTTTTTCTTTTCCTTTATAAAAGTGTTCAGATTCTGACAGACTTTTCCTAAGGGAAAGTGGTTAGAATATGACAGATATTTCCTATAGAAATGTTGTCAGAATTGGATAGACTTCTCGTATATAAAAGTTTTCACAATCTAACAGACTTTTTCTATACAACAGTTATCAGGAAATGACAGTCTTTTCCTATGACAAGGTTGTCACAATCTTACAGACTTTTTCTTTACAAATGTTGTAAGATTCTGACAAAAGTTTTCCTTTAAAAAAGTTGCACACAGTCAAACTTGCTTTTACTTGAGAAAAGTTCTTGGACTTTTCATCGACAAAAGTTGTTGTGACAAATGTGTCACATCCATATATCCTTGAAGAACACCCTAATATGTCTAGTACAACATTTGTACATGTAGCTAAGAAAGTATGTAAGCATTTTTTTATTAAAAAAAAGGTGGTGTGATTTAATATATATTGTAGAATATATTGGATAACCTATTTTAATACGTGACAGTTTTTCAATTGAAATAATTTGTAAACTGTAGTTTTTTTTCATTCTTCTTCTTAAATTTAATATGTGCAAGAATGAGCAATTCGTTATTGAACCTAAAAGATCATAGTTAAAATTAGAAGTATAATGGAAAAAATGTTAGTGTTCGGGTTAATAAATAAATGTTAGATTATAGTTAAGGGTTCATCATACAGTTCTTTCTAAAGTCCAGGTTTTGAATCAGATTATAATGAAGAGTAAAGTTCATGCTACAGATATTCCAGACTATGGTCAAATGTATAGTACAGATTATAAGAAAGTCTATTGTGGAGACTTTGGTTCCGATTTTTGTCCAGACTGTAGTTGCGGCTATAGTGTATATTATAGTCTAGACTAGAGTTCAGACAAAGGTTCCGATTATACTTTGGACTGTTACAGTATTTAGAGTATAGTCCAGACTATAGTTTTGACTGTAGTTTAGGTTATAGGCCAGAATATTGTTCAGACTATAATTTAATTTAAACTATAGGTTAACTTATAGTTCTGACTAAAGTTCAGATTATATTTCAGGCTATAGTCCAGACTATAGTTCTGGCTATAATTCAGATTAAGGTCCTAAAAAAGTTTACACTATAGTCCAAACTGTAGTCCCAATAAGTTCAGTTTATAGTGCAAATTATTCTTTTGACTACAGCTCAGACAGTAGTACAGTCTATGGTTTAGAATATAATCATGACTGTAGTTTCGACTTTAGACCATACAAAAGTTCAGACTGTTATTCAGTTTAGGACTTAGACTATAGTCAAGACTAAGGGTCATACTATAGACCAGAATTATATAATATATATATATATATATATATATATATATATATATATATATTATATATATATATATATATATATATATATATATATATATATATATTTATATATATATATATATATATATATATTATATAATATATATATATATATATATTATATATATATATATATATATATATATATATATAATATATATATATTATATATATATATATATATATATATATAGACTATAGACTAGACTATATAGACTAGACTATAGAAGACTATATAGACTAGACTATAGACTAGACTACAGACTAGACTATAGACTAGACTACGAGACTATAGACTAGACTATAGACTACAGACTATAGACTATAGACTAGACTATAGACTAGACTATAGACTAGACTATAGACTAGACTATAGACTAGACTATACACTAGACTATAGACTAGACTATAGACTAGACTATAGACTAGACTATAGACTAGACTATAGACTAGACTATAGACTAGACTATAGACTAGACTATAGACTAGACTATAGACTAGACTATAGACTAGACTATAGACTACACTATAGACTAGACTATAGACTAGACTATAGACTAGACTATAGACTAGACTATAGACTAGACTATAGACTAGACTATAGACTAGACTATAGACGAGACTATAGACTAGACTATAGACTAGACTATAGACTAGACTATAGACTATAGACTAGACTATAGACTAGACTATAGACTAGACTATAGACTAGACTATAGACTAGACTATAGACTAGACTATAGACTACACTATAGACTAGACTATAGACTAGACTATAGACTAGACTATAGACTAGACTATAGACTAGACTATAGACTAGACTATAGACGAGACTATAGACGAGACTATAGACTAGACTATAGACTAGACTATAGACTAGACTATAGACTAGACTATAGACTAGACTATAGACTAGACTATAGACTAAACTATAGATGAAACTATAGACTAGACTATAGAATAGACTATAGAATAGACTATAGACTAGACTATAGACTAGACTATAGACTAGACTATAGACTAGACTATAGACTAGACTATAGACTGACTACTATAGACTAGACTATAGACTAGACTATAGACTAGACTATAGACTAGACTATAGACTAGAATATAGACTAGATTATAAACTAGACTATAGAGTCATACTATAGACCAGAATATATATATATATATATATATATTATATATATATAAAATATATATATATATAATATATATATATATATATATATATATATATATATATATATATTATATTATATATATATTATATATATATATATATATAGACTATAGACTAGACTATATAGACTAGACTATATAGACTAGACTATAGAAGACTATATAGACTAGACTATAGACTAAGACTACAGACTAGACTATAGACTAGACTACGAGACTATAGACTAGACTATAGACTACAGACTATAGACTATAGACTAGACTATAGACTAGACTATAGACTAGACTATAGACTAGACTATAGACTAGACTATACACTAGACTATAGACTAGACTATAGACTAGACTATAGACTAGACTATAGACTAGACTATAGACTAGACTATAGACTAGACTATAGACTAGACTATAGACTAGACTATAGACTAGACTATAGACTAGACTATACACATAGACTAGACTATAGACTAGACTATAGACTAGACTATAGACTAGACTATAGACTAGACTATAGACTAGACTATAGACTAGACTATAGACTAGACTATAGACTAGACTATAGACTAGACTATAGACTAGACTATAGACTATAGACTAGACTATAGACTAGACTATAGACTAGACTATAGACTAGACTATAGACTAGACTATAGACTAGACTATAGACTACACTATAGACTAGACTATAGACTAGACTATAGACTAGACTATAGACTAGACTATAGACTAGACTATAGACTAGACTATAGACGAGACTATAGACGAGACTATAGACTAGACTATAGACTAGACTATAGACTAGACTATAGACTAGACTATAGACTAGACTATAGACTAGACTATAGACTAAACTATAGATGAAACTATAGACTAGACTATAGAATAGACTATAGAATAGACTATAGACTAGACTATAGACTAGACTATAGACTAGACTATAGACTAGACTATAGACTAGACTATAGACTAGACTATAGACTAGACTATAGACTAGACTATAGACTAGACTATAGACTAGACTATAGACTAGACTATAGACTAGAATATAGACTAGATTATAAACTAGACTATAGAGTAGACTATAGACTAGACTATAGACTAGACTATAGACTAGACTATAGACTAGACTATAGACTAGACTATAGACTAGACTATAGACTAGACTATAGACTAGACTATAGACTAGACTATAGACTTGACTATAGACTAGACTATAGACTAGACTATAGAGTAGACTATAGACTAGACTATAGACTAGACTATAGACTAGACTATAGACTAGACTATAGACTAGACTATAGACTAGACTATAGACTAGACTATAGACTAGACTATAGACTAGACTATAGACTAGACTATAGACTAGACTATAGACTAGACTATAGACTAGACTATAGACTAGACTATAGACTAGACTATAGACTAGACTATAGACTAGACTATAGACTAGACTATAGACTAGACTATAGACTAGACTATAGACTAGACTATAGACTAGACTATAGACTAGACTATAGACTAGACTATAGACTAGACTATAGACTAGACTATAGACTAGACTATAGACTAGACTATAGACTAGACTATAGACTAGACTATAGACTAGACTATAGACTAGACTATAGACTATGACTATAGACTAGACTATAGACTAGACTATAGACTAGAATATAGACTAGATTATAGACTAGACTATAGAGTAGACTATAGACTAGACTATAGACTAGACTATAGACTAGACTATAGACTAGACTATAGACTAGACTATAGACTAGACTATAGACTATAGACTTGACTATAGACTAGACTATAGACTAGACTATAGAGTAGACTATAGACTAGACTATAGACTAGACTATAGACTAGACTATAGACTAGACTATAGACTAGACTATAGACTAGACTATAGACTAGACTATAGACTAGACTATAGACTAGACTATAGACTAGACTATAGACTAGACTATAGACTAGACTATAGACTAGACTATAGACTAGACTATAGACTAGACTATAGACTAGACTATAGACTAGACTATAGACTAGACTATAGACTAGACTATAGACTAGACTATAGACTAGACTATAGACTAGACTATAGACTAGACTATAGACTAGACTATAGACTAGACTATAGACTAGACTATAGACTAGACTATAGACTAGACTATAGACTAGACTATAGACTAGACTATAGACTAGACTATAGACTAGACTATAAAGTCTGAATTCATTAGGACTTTAGCCCAGTATAGACTATAGTCAAGACTGAGGGTCATACTATAGACCAGAATATATAGTAGTATATATAAGTCTGGATTAAAGTCTGACGTTGGGTCACACTATAGACCAAAATATAAAATAGGTCTTGATACAGACAATAGCTACAAATGGATGGTTATAGTGAACAATAGTCAGCGCAAAAGTCTAAACTATAGTCCGTATTGAAATCTGAACTATAGTATTGGATTATAGGTTATTCGATGATCTGGACCATAGCTTAGCTTAAAATATAGCTTGCACAAGAATTCACAAGTTAGAACAAACTCCAGACTATTGTCAGGCTTCTGGATAAATTCAAAAATATAGACCATTCTTTAGTCAAAACTCAAAAACTTAGTCTACACCATAGGGCAGCTTATATTCCATTTATAATTAAGGCCATAGTCTAGATGCAATCGTTATTCTCTCCTCAATTAACTCGACCATTCTTTACCAACTAAACCTGCTAGAATCTACTTTCTTTGTGAAAGCAATTTTCTCTATAAACTTCAATTTAAATCTATAGCCAAACTAAGATCCTTTCGCCAACCTAAAAACATCAAACATAAATACTCTTTTGTGTATTGTGGTAGACCATAAGGACGATGAGGTTGTCATCATAACAAAAAGGTTATAAAAATTATTATTTAAAACCGCAAAAAAGATGACTAAATGATAATCGTAAATAGGGATAAAAATGTAAATGTCATAAAAATTCCACAGAAAAAAGAAAAAAAAAAAAAAAAAAAAACACCAAAAGAAGAACAAAGATTTGAAATTATGTGGTCATAATAAAACCTTCCCAAACACACATACGAATTCTCATATAACAAACAAAACAATGACAATATACATACATACAAATATAAGTCTAGTGTAAGAGTGTATGTTTGTATAAAAAAACATCCTCTATAAATACAGTTCAAAGTTTATTGGCTTTTGAAAATGAGAAAAAATTGTAAAAAAACGACAACAATAACACCATTACAAAAATCAAAAGAATTGCAAAAAATATATGTTTATAGGTATGTATGTGTTCAAGTACAAGTATTTGTATACGTTTTTTTTCCTTTGTGGGTGAGAGTATAAGTCGTTAAAAAATGCAGTAAAATTTTCCTTTATACAATTTCTTCCTTAAATGTTTATGTGTAAGTATTCAAGAGTTTTTATAAATGTGTCTGTTGCTTTTTTGTTTGGTGTCGTTGCCATACTTGTTAATTCAAAACGGAAGTTGTCAACAACATTTATACTCTCTCACATACAAACACACACAGAGGACACACACATACATATAAAGATATTGGGAATTTTGTATTGTAGTCGTAATGCTCACATTAAAATCGTATATGTGTCAGGGAGTTTTTGTAAGGGAATTTATTGTAATGAGCAAAAGCAAAAAAGAAAAATATATAATAACAATAAGGAAAATATAGATCATCATCACAATATGAAAACATTTCACACATATACACACACTTTTAGTTTCCCAGTAGTTTTACAAGGATACTTTGTACATAAGTAAATAGACGTTGATCTGTAGAGTACCGTATCTGTAGCTTAACAACTAGTTTCTAGAGTAATTCGCAGTAGTCTGTCTTATGTAGAGTCAAAGTTCATTTAAACTCCATGTAAAATGTAATTACAGTGAGATTAACTTCCTTTTAGGACAATAATTTCGAACTCGAAGTGCAGGATTAATTCCTATCAACTTGTTGTTGCCAGTTGAAGTCATAAACTAATACAATAAAAAACGACAATGAGACGTCCAATAGGTGAAGTCAATAAAACAAATTAACTAACTAACTAACTAACTAACTAACTAACTAACTAACTTACTAACTTACTAACTTACTAACTTACTAACTTACTAACTTACTAAATTACTAAATTACTAACTTACTAACTTACTAACTTACTAACTTACTAACTTACTAACTTACTAACTTACTAACTTACTAACTTACTAACTTACTAACTTACTAACTTACTAACTTACTAACTGACTAATCTATTGACTTGGCTATCTACTAGATTATTGACTAGTCGATCGATTAACTGACTAACTAACTAACTTGTTAATAATTTATTGTTCAATTGACTAGTGTACGGATGATTATATCAACTAGTCTATTGACTAGTTTATGAACTATTATATAGACTAGTCTATCGACTAATCTATCAGCCAGAGTATTGACTAGTCTTTCAGTCAGTCCATGGACTATAGGACATTCACTAGCCCATCGTTAAATCTATTAACTAGTCTATTAACTGCTGACTAAATAAAAAACTAACAATCATCAGAAACCAAACTTTTGTTCAAAATGCTTTTCAGACTATAGTGCTTTCTATAAGCTCGTTAGTTCTCCAAACCATTCAGGTTACGGTCTAGACTTTAAGCCAGCCATTAGTCAGAACTATACTTCACTCTTTAGTCCACATTGTAGCCACATTGAGAACTATTGTGTAAGTTATAGTCAAATCTATTGTGTTGATTAAAGTTCAGCTTATAGGTCAGACTATAGTGCTGGGCATTTTCCTGGCTACACACCAGACCATACTTCAGTTTCTAGTCCATATAATATATTACAGTATTAAGGTTCATAGTTCATTTAATATATCACATTATTAAAGTGCCCTGGTAGGCTAGATGGTAGGGTGCTAGCATGTCAGTCTATGGCTACACTGCAGCAGGCTTATGGTCATAAAATAGGTTAGAATGTAATTTGTAATTGTATTGTAATGATCGAATAAATAAATATTTAGAGATTTGTTGATGTTATTAGTATGGACCATAGTGGAACCCCCATATTCAAAAAGGATTTATAAAAATATTGATGGTTTATTGTGTGAATTTTAAATTGAAAATATGCGTAATAAACCTAAAGTAATATCTTTAATGTCTTGATGAATACGGCGGTAACTGTATAATCACTCTTAAACCTTACGACAATAAGATACTTGTCATTAACATTCAATGATTTTGACCACAGACATTTTTTTCAATTATTTTTTCCGAAAATTTGTCATTGTTTTTAGAAATGGTAAATAACTTTGAATTACATACATAGGTATGTATGTATATGTAAGTTAAAAAAGCATAATAAAACAATAATTAGACCAATGCTGTTTGCAACAATTTGTCTTTAACTATAGCACATCACAACAAAATAAATGTCCTTAAAACTGTCGTTATATATATATGTGTGTGTGTACATATTTATAATAAAAGTCAGTAGACTTTGTAAGTGTAAATGTTTTGCTATATTTGTAGTTTTTATATTATAAAAAGAAAAAAAAGAAGAGAACCTAGAAGAAAAGAGGTTATCATCGTTATAACAATGAGATTTGAGGTTTATTTTTTTTATGTTGGTTTTTGCTGTCTCAAAATATACACATAGATTTTATATAATAAAATATTTGTATATGTAAGTATGTATGTATAATATACGAATGTATTTCCTTCTTTTTTTATTTTTATAAACATTGAACAAAAATATTTAGGTTAAGAAGTCAATGCGCAACAAATAATACAGATACTTGTAAATGAACCATGCTATTGTATATTACCACTACCACTAGTACTAATACTATTCTATTATACAAATACTAAATACATTTGCCTCTTCATACACATAGATACTTTACAAACACACACATATACACATAAACCTATAACTACAAAAGCCACAACAATACATTCTTGTTAAATAATAAATGATTTTCTAAAGAGAGTAAAGGATTTTCTATGACACAACACACACAAACAAACACTCACTTCCTTACCAACTAACACCCATTCATTCATTTATTGTTGTTATTTAGACAAATCTACAATTCGTTTTTGTTTTTGTTGTTATTTTCTTTTTTTTTGCAAATGTTTTAGTTTGTTTGTGTTAGTTTGCTAGATTTTATTTAAAATTAATTGTTTTGAAAATAAAGTAAATTGAAATTAAATTTTTGGTTTAAGATAAGAATATTATTTAACAACAAAACTGGAAGAATCTTGAAAAGACAAACAAATGGAAGAAGATGAATAAAGAATTATATAAACAATATAAATAAATCATTTAAATTGATTTAGTTGTTTAAGATAATGAAGAAAGAGATAATGCTTTTAGCAA
This sequence comes from Lucilia cuprina, assembly GCF_022045245.1. NCBI lineage: Eukaryota > Metazoa > Arthropoda > Insecta > Diptera > Calliphoridae > Lucilia > Lucilia cuprina. The sequence continues at coordinate 13,960,064 of NC_060953.1, read as the reverse complement.
CATTTGAAATTTAAGCTTAAAAGTAGGCTATAGTTTTTGGGGTTAAACATGATTAGTTGTGATTTTTTTTAGATATAATGATATAATGACTAGTCAATGTACAGATCCATTGACTTCTCTATTAAGCAGTCTTCTGGAGCGACTTTTGACTAGTTGACTGACTAGTCTATCCGCTTGTCCATTGACTAGACTATTAGTCATTCCCTTGACTAACTAACTAACTAACTAACTAACTAAGTAACTAACTAAATAACTAACTAACTAACTAACTAACTAACTAACTAACTAACTAACTAACTAACTAACTAAGTAACTAAGTAACTAACTAAGTAACTAACTAAGTAACTAACTAAGTAACTAACTAAGTAACAAACTAAATAACTAACTAACTAACTAACTAACTAACTAACTAACTACCTAACTAACTAACTAACTAACTAACTAACTAACTAACTAACTAACTAACTAACTAACTAACTAACTAACTAACTAACTAACTAACTAACTAACTAACTAACTAACTAACTAACTAACTAACTAACTAACTAACTAACTAACTAATTAACTAACTAACTAACTAACTAACTAACTAACTAACTAACTAAGTAAGTAACTAACTAACTAACTAAATAAGTAAATAACTAACTAACTAACTAACTAACTAATTAACTAATTAACTAATTAACTAACTAACTAACTAACTAACTAACTAACTAACTAACTAACTAACTAACTAACTAACTAACTAACTAACTAACTAACTAACTATCTAACTAAGTAACTAACTAAGTAACTAACTAACTAAATAACTAACTAAATAACTAATTAATTAACTAACTAATTATCCGTCAGTCCATTGACTAGTCTATAAACTGGGCTATCGACTAGTCTATTAATTAATATCTTAAATCGACTGTCAACTAGTCTTTTAACTACACTATTGGATAGCCTATTGACTAGTCTGCTGACTAGTCTATTGACTAATCTATTGATTCGACTATTAACTGGTCTATTGATAAGTTCATTAAATAACCAATAGATTAGTCTACTGATTTTTTAATTGAGTAGTTTATTTACTAGTTTCTAAACTATTCTCTTGATTAGTCTAGTCTCTTGACTATGTTATTACTAGTCTATTGAATGGTTTATGGAATAGTTTATCGAATATTCTATCTGCTAGTCTAAGGAATAGTTTATCGACTAGTCTATATACTAGTCTGTATACTAGTCTATCGGGGAGTTTAGCAACTAGCTTATTCACTGGTCTATTATCTAGCCTATCAGCTAAACATTTGACCGGTCTAATAACTATTTTATTGACTAATCTATAGACTAGTCTATTGACTTGTTAATTTATTAGCCTACTGAGTAGTTTTCATTGACTATTTGATTGACTAGTGTATTGACAATTTATCGACTAGTCTATTGACTTATCTACTGAATACTTTTTAATCTATCGATTAGTCTATTACTTCTTAACTGTTAAATTAAGAAAAATATAATAAATTATCACAATTTTTTTTGCTCAGAAAAAATAAATTTCAAGATTACTAACAACTTCAAATGCAAAAAAACAAAAAGAAAGTGCAACATTTTTGAACATGCCTTTGACAAAAAAAGTGTCTGTCTCCCCTTCTACTACTTCCAGTTTTAGTTTAATAAAAAAAAGGAATTTTCCATTTGACGCACTATGTGACACCTATGGTTTTTCTTTTGCATCAGTAAATTGAAGTAATGACGATGATAGTGGGAATGACAAGCGAAAAAACATCAGTTGCAACAATCTAAAACTAATCGTCATCTAAATACACATCAACGGCAGTCTTAAGTTGAAATAGAATAAAAAGGATGCAGAAAAGAAAAATAAAACTGCATGATAAACGCAGCAATATGCATGCATAACATAACAAAAACAACAACCATAAGCGACAACAGAAACATCATCATTATCATCATCTAAATATCATCAGTGCCATCATCAACTTCATCAGTAATGCCATCATCAAAATGTTTGCTTGTGGCATTACAGCTTCTACTACCACTATCGTCGTTATCGTAATCATCATTATTATCAATATTATTATTATTATTTGCAACTTCATTGCCAGTATCTACATACATTTGCTAACTTTTTTTTGTACAATGTAGCAAATGGTTAAATGGAATATTTTCATTGTGTTTATCAGGGATGGAAAATGCAATACTATTGTTTCTATTGATGTACATTTTGTTATCAAACAATAAGTACTTTTTCTAAATTTGAATTCGACTACCAACAAATTGATTAGTCTATAGACTAGTCCATAGAGCAGAGACCAGCCCATGGTCTATTCTATAGACTATTGCACAGACTTGTTTGTTAAACCGTCTATGAACAAGTACATGGAATAGTAGAAGAATACTAGTCCATGGACCATAGAGTAATCCAAGGCGTAGCTCATGAACTAGTTTATTGATTACTCCATTGACAACTAAACCATAAGCTTTTCAGTAGACTAGTCCAAGGACTAGTACGTAGTAAAGTCCATAGACTAGCAAGTAGTCTTGTCTTCAGACAGGTCTATAGATAAAATATTCGAAAAGTCATTCTACCATTCTAAAATTAAACTTCCCATGCCATTCTAAAATTAAACTTCCCATGCCTGATATGTTCAGCTTAAGGATGAGCATGAGATGAGTTGATTTGAGAGAATTTGGCGCAAATAGAGCAGTAAACTAATGGGCACAATGTAAAGTAGTGTTGAGTGTATATGTATGTGTCTGACTGTTCTTGCTGTAAAGAGTATTTACCCCGGGTGATGTAAATGGTCCTTTTTTTTGGACTAAAAACTTAAGAACTTGGCCTTATAAATGAACAAATTACTCTGCAATAGCTACTTCTTTAAACTTTCTGAAGACTCGTATATACAAAACTGACTCCTCTTTACATTACATGTATACATAAGAGTAACCATTGACTACTTTACTTTTACTTTCATGGCAAATAATCCAACAGTTGGAAATGAATTTGTAATTCCTCAACGGTTGATCTAATTTGGTCTGACAGACATTTCACCTCTTAAAAAGGAAGTGTTGTCAACTTCAAGTTCTGAATTTCGAACTTATGGACAAATTCTCTTAAACATCTATTATGGATACCTCCACTGCCCCTAAAACTACTGGGATATTCAGTGTTTCTTTGCGATACATTTCCAACATTTGTTTTTCATCTAATGTTGAGTCTTTGCATGTGTGTGTATATGTGAATTTGTATGTGTAAGTATACATATTTGTTTGTTTATTTGTTTGCTGCATGCAAATGATAAGATAGAAAATCCCCCACAGGATATATTCTAACCAGTAATGTCATCCACATGCATAGATTCACACAAACCTACATACATATGTATGTCTATTTAAATACAATTGCTGCCTGCATTACAATAGCTCAAGTGTGTGTTTGTATGTGGAAAACTCTATTCTATGTTGTAATGTTTAACTATGTGTTACACTAAATATTTTCATATTTTTTTTGTTTGTGCAATTCTATTTGAATTTCTTTTGCCACAAAGTATGTGACGGTATATTGTAGTGCGGAGTTGGTCGGTGGTGGTGGCGTAAAAAGGAATTACTTACATCATTAATACACACATACCACAATGTTGTTTGTTTGGGTATGTGGTACTTGGGATATGTATGTATTAAAATATAGAAAAAAAAGAAAAAATGTATATTTTTTGTTTGAGAAAAATACCACATTGACAACAGTGGTGGTAATTTAGAGAGCACTTCGAAGGAAGGTTATTACATTAAGTATTGAAGGATCTGAAACTGAATAAAAAATTCGAATTATGTGCAAAACCATAATTTGTTTTCTATCTAACTAACTAACTAACTAACTAACTAACTAACTAACTAACTAACTAACTAACTAACTAACTAACTAACTAACTAACTAACTAACTAACTAACTAACTAACTATAACTAACTAACTAACTAACTAACTAACTAACTAACTAACTAACTAACTAACTAACTAACTAACTAACTAACTAACTAACTAACTAACTAACTAACTAAAAACCTAACTAACTAACACAAACAAACTAACCAAACTAACCAAACTAACTAACACTAACTAACTAACTAACTAACTAACTAACTAACTAACTAACTAACTAACTAACTAACCTAAC
>NC_060953.1:13948437-13950788 GCF_022045245.1 Lucilia cuprina | reverse complement strand
ACTATAGACTATACTATAGACTATACTATAGACTATACTATAGACTATACTATAGACTAGACTATAGACTAGACTTTAGACTAGACTATAGACTAGACTATAGTCTAGTCTATAGTCTAGACTATAGACTAAACTATAGACTAGACTATAGACTAGAGACTAGACTTCACTATATACTAGAACATATACTAGAGAATAAACTAGACTTTACACCAGACTATAGGCTGGACTTTAGACAAGACTATAGGCAGTTGTCAATTCATTTCCAGAATCTTAAGCAGCAGGATTATCTTAATTCCAAAAAAAGAAAAGCACCCTTAATACCTTTAAATATATTAAAATATCTTCACATACACATACATATATTCCTGTAAATCCTTCATCAATTTGTACCGACATTCATATGTGTTTGTCATTGTTCTTTTGTATGCGTTTTTGTCAAGATGTTGTGTGTATCTTTGGATGTAAGTACGAATGTATGTGCGTTGTCTTTTTGTCACAGTTAATGCCAGCAAAGTAATTAATTACACACTCAAATCTTCTTGTCATACTTTCTACTACAACAAGTTCCTTTTTATTCTTTGCAACTATTGTTAAAGCTGTTTCAGATTTTGTTGCTGTTGCTGCTACAGTTTCTTATTCTTATTTACAATATCTAAATGTATTGTGTTGCTGCTGCTGTTGTTGTTGTTCGTTGTGTTGCAGTTGTGTTGTTATTATAGTTGTTAGTTTGCTACTACAAATTTTCAATTCATCATATAATTAAGTAGTTTATAACAATTGTATCTCTATATTTTCGTATTGTTTTCGTTTGGCATAGTTTTCTTCGGAATATTTCTTTGCACAAAAATCCACAAAATCTTTTGCCTAACTTTAAGGATTTACTAGTTAGAAGATTTTAAGAAAGAATAATGCAATACAATTAATATTGTAATGGATTACATTGGGTTTGGTGGCTCTTGAATTTTGAGTTATTGTTAAACGAGAGGAATATATCGAAGTTTTTGATCTACTCGGGCTGGAGAAATATTGCTAGTGAAACTGATAATTTGTTTGAAGTCTTGCTTTGGTAAACTCCAATAAGCCCATAAGGTACAAGTTTAAAACCAAATATCAACTAATTTATACCAAATAACGTTCCCCAAATTTTGTTGTTGTGTAGATTTACTAAATTATAAAATTTTTTATTTATTTTATAAATATTTTTAATTTTTTAACACCTTCGAACTTAAATTATCAGTAAATATTTCTTCACCAATTATAAATCTGGACCACTTTGCTACAACAAATTGTGTAGGAACAAGAACAACAAATTGTACCTAAACACAAGTTTTGTCTAGTTTATATATATTTAAATCTGTTGTATTTTAACTTAAAGGTATATGAATTAGAAGTAAAAAAACAAAATCCAAAGTATACAAAATAATGCCACAATATAACACAAAAAACACAGCTTGAACAAAAAAAATATATATTTAACAAAAATCCTTTTATTGTATCCGAGTTATTTTGTTGTAATTTTTTTGTCTTATTTTGTTTTTTGTTTTGCTTTCAGTTTACACACAAATATTTTTAAACAAACAAACCAAAAAACTCAAAAAAAAGTAGCAGCAAGATATCCCTGCTGTTTGGAGTGACAGTTTTGAATTTGTGATTTCATATAGCTTTATCCTTTGCCTTTTCTAGAAGGCTATTCATAAACTTGTCTTTCTCTTCGCAATATCATATTGCTCCCATTTTTAATACTCCCCGAAAACATTGTTTTTGTTTACAAATCCCTCTAGAATTATACAAATAAGTAAAATAAATTTTAGACTATAAACTAGACTATAGACTAGAATATAGTCTAGTCTAGTCTATATACTAGAATATAGTCCAGACTATAGACTAGGCTATAGATTGGACTATACACTAGACTAAAGACTATTCTATAGACTAGACTATAGACAAGACTATAAACAGAACAATAGACTACACTCTATCTATCTATAGACTAGGCTATAGATTGGACTATACACTAGACTAAAGACTATTCTATAGATTAGACTATAGACAAGACTATAAACAGAACAATAGACTACACTATACACTATAGATTAAACTTAAGACTAGACTATAGAATATACTAGACTAGACAAGACTAGAGACTAGACAAGACTATTGATTGTAGACTAGACTATAGATTAGACTATAGACTAGACTATAGACTAGACTGTAGACTAGACTATAGACTAGACTATAGTCTAGACTATAGACTAGACTATAGACTAGATTATAGACTAGATTATAGACTAGACTATAAACTATAGTCTAGTCTATAGTCTAGTCTATAGTCTAGTCTATAGTCTAGT
>NC_060953.1:13942635-13948337 GCF_022045245.1 Lucilia cuprina | reverse complement strand
GACTATATATCACTCTATAGTCTGGACTATAGATCAGTCTGTAGTCTGGACTATTGATCAGTTTATAGTCTGGACTATAGATCAGTCTATAGTCTGAACTATAGATCAGTCTATAGTCTGGACTGTAGATCAGTCTATAGTCAGGAATATAGATCAGTCTATAGTCTAGACTGTACATCATTCTAGAGTCTGGGCTATAGATGAATCTATAGTCTGAACTATAGATTACTATTGATCCGTCTAAACCTAAACTATGGATCAGTCTAAAGTCTGGACTATAGATCTATAGTCTAGACTATAGAACAGTATATATATCTATAGCCTGGACTAAGATCCGTCTATAGTCAGAACTGTAGATCAGTTTCTAGTCTGGATTATAGATCAGTTTATAATCTGGACTATAAATTCGTCTTCAGTCTGAACAATAGTCAATCTAGACTATTCGGATAGGTTTATTCTCTAGATCAAATGTGTGCCTAGAATATATTTCTATATGCTGAACATTAATCAGTTGATGTTCTGGTAAGTGTTTCTTAAATGTTTCTTTGCATTTTTTAAATAAAAACTGAAAATATTATAACATTATTAATCGTTTACTAACTGGTATAAATTGTTTTCTTTTAACATAATATAAACAACTAAAAGAAAACAAATTTCATGTACAAGCTTTACAAATGTAAAAAAAAACAGAAAAATGTTCTATTTTCTACAAGATCTTCACAAAAAAATGATAAAGAAAAACAAATCAAAAGAAATGTTTATAAGTTAGGAGAAAACAGACATATTTTTCGAAGTCTTTTTTTTATAAATTTTTTAAGCAGCTTCTGCCACATTTATGTTTTTTATCTTCTCATTGCAAACAGTAACAAACAATAGCCTCTAGTACATGAACTGAAATAAAACAACATTAAAAAATGCAAAAGAAATATTAAAATACTAAAAAAATACTATTAAAGAATTTACAACTATGGCAACATTCCTTAGTCAATGCCTCAACAATGGGCAAAAGCAAGCAGCAGCAGAAATTTAAAAAAAAATAAAAATAATAAATATTGTACAAAAATTTAAATAATCTAAGTAGCAACAGGTAAAAATTTCTATCTATTCATAAAAATTAAAAGTATTTGTTGTTGGTCTAAATTATATAGAAAAAACAGGCTATTTGCAAATTAGTATCAAGGCTAAAAGCAAATATTTCAAATAGCTGTAAAAAAGGAAAGAAAACAGTTACAGTAGAATAAGATAAAATTGAAGAGGTCTATTTCAATAGATCCTCTAGGTTATTTATGTAGACTAGACTATAGACTAGACTGTAGACTAGACTATAGACTAGACTATAGACTAGACTATAGACTAGACTATAGACTAGACTATAGACTAGACTATAGACTAGACTATAGACTAGACTATATACTAGACTATAGACTAGACTGTAGACTAGACTATAGACTATAGTTAGTTAGTTAGTTAGTTAGTTAGTCTAGTCTGTTTAGTCTGTCTAGTCTGTTTAGTCTGTTTAGTCTGTTTAGTCTGTTTAGTCTGTTTAGTCTGTTTAGTCTGTTTAGTCTGTTTAGTCTGTTTAGTCTGTTTAGTCTGTTTAGTCTGTTTAGTCTGTTTACTCTGTTTACTCTGTTTACTCTGTTTAGTCTGTTTAGTCTGTTTAGTCTGTTTAGTCTGTTTAGTCTGTCTAGTTTGTCTAGTCTGTCTAGTCTGTCTAGTCTGTCTAGTCTGTCTAGTCTGTCTAGTCTGTCTAGTCTGTCTAGTCTGTCTAGTCTGTCTAGTCTGTCTAGTCTGTCTAGTCTGTCTAGTCTGTCTAGTCTGTCTAGTCTGTCTAGTCTGTCTAGTCTGTCTAGTCTGTCTAGTCTGTCTAGTCTGTCTAGTCTGTCTAGTCTGTCTAGTCTGTCTTGTCTGTCTAGTCTGTCTAGTCTGTCTAGTCTGTCTAGTCTGTCTAGTCTGTCTAGTCTGTCTAGTCTGTCTAGTCTGTCTAGTCTGTCTAGTCTGTCTAGTCTGTCTAGTCTGTCTAGTCTGTCTAGTCTGTCTAGTCTGTCTAGTCTGTCTAGTCTGTCTAGTCTGTCTAGTCTGTCTAGTCTGTCTAGTCTGTCTAGTCTGTCTAGTCTGTCTAGTCTGTCTAGTCTGTCTAGTCTTTCTAGTCTGTCTAGTCTGTCTAGTCTGTCTAGTCTGTCTAGTCTGTCTAGTCTGTCTAGTCTGTCTAGTCTGTCTAGTCTGTCTAGTCTGTCTAGTCTGTCTAGTCTGTCTAGTCTGTCTAGTCTGTCTAGTCTGTCTAGTCTGTCTAGTCTGTCTAGTCTGTCTAGTCTGTCTAGTCTGTCTAGTCTGTCTAGTCTGTCTAGTCTGTCTAGTCTGTCTAGTCTGTCTAGTCTGTCTAGTCTGTCTAGTCTGTCTAGTCTGTCTAGTCTGTCTAGTCTGTCTAGTCTGTCTGGTCTGTCTAGTCTGTCTAGTCTGCCTAGTCTGTCTAGTCAGTCTAGTCAGTCTAGTCTGTCTAGTCTGTCTAGTCTGTCTATTCTGTCTAGTCTGTCTAGTCTGTCTAGTCTGTCTAGTCTGTCTAGTCTGTCTAGTCTGTCTATTCTGTCTAGTCTGTCTAGTCTGTCTAGTCTGTCTAGTCTGTCTAGTCTGTCTAGTCTGTCTAGTCTGTCTAGTCTGTCTAGTCTGTCTAGTCTGTCTAGTCTGTCTAGTCTGTCTAGTCTGTCTAGTCTGTCTAGTCTGTCTAGTCTGTCTAGTCTGTCTAGTCTGTCTAGTCTGTCTAGTCTGTCTAGTCTGTCTAGTCTGTCTAGTCTGTCTAGTCTGTCTAGTCTGTCTAGTCTGTCTAGTCTGTCTAGTCTGTCTAGTCTGTCTAGTCTGTCTAGTCTGTCTAGTCTGTCTAGTCTGTCTAGTCTGTCTAGTCTGTCTAGTCTGTCTAGTCTTTCTAGTCTGTCTAGTCTGTCTAGTCTGTCTAGTCTGTCTAGTCTGTCTAGTCTGTCTAGTCTGTCTAGACTGTCTAGTCTGTCTAGTCTGTCTAGTCTGTCTAGTCTGTCTAGTCTGTCTAGTCTGTCTAGTCTGTCTAGTCTGTCTAGTCTGTCTAGTCTGTCTAGTCTGTCTAGTCTGTCTAGTCTGTCTAGTCTGTCTGGTCTGTCTAGTCTGTCTAGTCTGCCTAGTCTGTCTAGTCTGTCTAGTCAGTCTAGTCTGTCTAGTCTGTCTAGTCTGTCTAGTCTGTCTAGTCTGTCTAGTCTGTCTAGTCTGTCTAGTCTGTCTAGTCTGTCTAATCTGTCTAGTCTATCTAGTCTGTCTAGTCTATTTAGTCTGTCTACTCTGTCTAGTTTGTCTTATCGCTCATTTCTCGTTTGTGTCAAGTCTATGTAGCCTATCTAATCTAGTCTGTCTAGTCTGTCTAGTCTGTCTAGTCTGTCTAGTCTGTCTAATCTGTCTAGTCTATCTAGTCTGTCTAGTCTGTCTAGTCTATCTAGTCTGTCTACTCTGTCTAGTTTGTCTAATCTGTCTAGTCTATCTAGTCTGTCTAGTCTGTCTAGTCTATCTAGTCTGTCTACAACTAAAGTCTTTTTAAACTTTTTCTTATATCTGCCTATCACTACTTCAATATTTCTTTTTACGTTTACATATTTACCATTTCTTTCCCATTGTTAACTGTCCTATAAATATGATTATAAGAAACAGCTAAAGAAAAATATAAATAAAAATGTATATATTTTTGAGTGCCTCCAGCAAATCCCGCACCACCACTCATCCTTACATCACTGGCCAGATCAACAACTGACTTAAGTATGTCAGACTTAAATATGTTTTTTCTTAGATATTTTTATGTTTCTATTTATAAAAAAAGTTATTAAATTTGTCGTTAATATTGACAGAGGTACATGTAATATTCCAGAATTCGAGGAAAGAAATCTAAATATAAAATATTAATAATACCTTTTTATAGAAATTTTATCTATTTTTAAAGGCTCTAAAGTGTGTTAGTAAGATTTTTATATAGCTTTTTTATGCGTATTGTCAATAGCAACGCAATATTTAAAAAAGTCATAATAGCAAAAATCTTTGAAGGCGTATGAGTTATATTATTTTGAAATTAACGTTATAAATAACTCATACGTCTTAGTTATGAAGTTAATTATTTTATTCTATTTTCCTATAGGGAGGATGATATTAAGAGTTAATATAGAAATTTGTCTTAGTATATGTTGTAATTATCTCTCTATATCTAAGTCGTATAGTATATGTTAGTCTAAACAAAATTTATTTAAAATTGCCCACTTTAATTTACGTCTTAATTTACTACTAAACCACAAATTTTATAAATTTTATTATTTAAAACAAAAACAACTCCTCAAAAAAAAAACTAAAACAATTTAAAAATTCTATTCACGTCGTAAGACCAACAAAGGAAAAACCAAAGCTTAAAATACTAACTTATGGGTGGTTATGGTTGCTCATCCTTTTAGAGCAACAACAACAACAACAATAGAAAACAAAAAAAAACAAGCTACAGTTTTTCTTTTGTATTAAACTCTTGCTTGTTCATAACATTGAGGTCGTTTGTTAGTTCGGTTGTTGTACTTTTTTTGCCGGACTCTTTGTTAAACAACAAGTTTTGTACACATTATATACGAGGTAAAGGTGTGCGTGCATGCCCTTTTTTTGCATATAAATATATGTTTTTGATTTTCTTTTTGTATTGTTGGTAGAAATTTAAGGTTTGCCATTGTACTTGTTTTAGCCGCATGTTTTTGTTGTTGGTAGTTGCTTTTGTTGTTCTACATATAAACCACACTTTAGCTCTTCTCTTCTTTAACTACTAAACTTTGCGACGTTGGTTGTTGCTACTTTTTTTCGGATTTGTGGTGTCTATTTTTCTCTAGAACTTTATATTGGTAATGTTGAGCTTATGTTTTATAACATACATGGACTTTTAAACATTAATATGTAATTTTGAGTCACACAGTCTTATATAAGGATTAAGAAATTACGTTTAAATAACTTAAGTTTTGGAGCAGTAATTCATTTTAATTGAATCTATATCTTCTGATCACTGTACATCTTACTTTTAAGTTTGCGTTTATTTTATAAATGTATCATTAGTGAGCTGCTTTTAAATTCCATAAACCTCCTTTAGTTTACATTTCATTTCTTCATTTTTTAAGGCATTTTTTCCCTTTTTCTCCCAAAACAAAAAAACTCTCCATCTACTTGTAATAATTTCTTTTTACTTTACATTAAAGATTTTGTTTTTGCTGTTTGGTAATACTTTAGTTGTTACTGGTTTTTGTTTAAGTTAAAGAGAAAAAAAATTTCAAAATACAACATGCTTTGTTGTCAAAAACATACCAACAACCAAGCATCTTTGAAATAACAAAACAACACTCTAGTGTTTAGTGAAATTGTGTGGTGGGGCTAAACGCAGCTGCAGCCAGCAGTTTCACAAGGTGTAAATGTATCTCTTTTAGGCAGGTTGGAACATGGAATGGAACACTAACTAACTAAATAACTAACTAGCCTATTCCACAGACTTTAGACTAAGTCTAGACTAGTCTATAGTCCAGTCTAAAGTCTAGTCTATAGTCTAGTCTATAGTCTAGTCTATAGTCTAGTCTATAGTCTAGTCCATAGTCTAGTCTATAGTCTACTCTATAGTCTAGTCTATAGTCTAGTCTATAGTCTAGTCTATAGTCTAGTCTATAGTCTAGTCTATAGTC
>NC_060953.1:13938719-13942535 GCF_022045245.1 Lucilia cuprina | reverse complement strand
CTAGAACAGAACTAGAATAGAACTAGAACAGAACTAGAACAGAACTAGAACAGAACTAGAACAGAACTAGAACTAGAACAGAACTAGAACAGAACTAGAACAGAACTACAACAGAACTAGAACAGAACTGGAACTGAACTAGAATTGCAACTGTAGTAGAACTGAACTAGAATGGAAGGGTATTATCTAGTCACGTTTGTTTGTTTTGCTACATTTTAATAATGTATTAGTTTTTCTTTTGCTAAATTCTTTACCAAACTCTCTTTTAGCTCGGCAGAGTTAGTATCTGTCACGTGTGAAAATATGTGAGAATCGTTTACTCATACGAACTCTATCTATAGAAAAAAAAAACTATTATGTATATAAAAGTAATAACACGAATAATGCAACAAAATCGAAGTGGAAACTCTTACAACTGCTACTTCTCGATGTGTATAAACCATTTATGAATATGTAATTCTAGTTGTACTCCCATATATAGCTTTAGCTAGGTTTGGATAAAGTTTTACTTGTTCTTTTTGTTTTCAGTAGAAAAACGATTTTTCAAACAACCACACAGTAAAAACACATATTCCCGTAAAATGTGCTAAACACACACACACATACATTTATATTGGAAAATTACAAAAATGCAAAAATATGCATAAGTGTGTTTCAGACATAAATATCTGAATGAATGTGTTAAATTTTGTATAGTTTGTAAGGGTAAAGCAAAAAAAAAAAATTAAAATCCTATTTATTGTTGTTTTTACATACCTTGGGTGTTGCCACAGCATGTGCACCATCGTACACATACAAATGATCATTACAATCCAATTGCAACATATCGAAGCGTAACATGAATCTTTGTAATATTGAATGCGTTTGAAAGGTGATGATACAGTCAAGATTACGTTCATTCTGTGACCAGAGTACGGCACCATCAATTTTACGATACAGTTGTTGGAGAAAATGATTTTTACATAATGATTGCATGTAATCTGTAAATGAAGAGAGAAAATACATAATTTGTTTCGTTACATATATATGAACATATAGTTTTGTTTTAAAATTAAGCATATAAAAGTTTTATAAATACATATATATATTAAATTCGCATTTTAATTTAGAGTAAATTTAATTATAGTTTTTAAGTAAAATTATTAAATCGTTTTATAAAAATATCAATTAAAATACTTGTAAAATAAAAATATTTTCGCTTTTTATGTAAAATTTTCTCTTACATATAGAGCTTTATTGTGAACTTTCTTGTACTCTTGATTTCTCAGGAATAAATACAAAACAAATTCAGTTATAGAGCTAATTCAAAGTTGCATAAAATTTTCCCTACAGATCGTGTGTCTTTCAGTTCAGGATTCTTCCCATTGATCTGTTCTTTTTTTCATGCACAATTTTCTCTTAACTCTCTTTTTTTCTCTTTTCTATTTTTGTACCAAAAAATGTGAATTGAAAACTTTTTATTTTCTCCAGTGATCGTGAACATTTTTATAGAAAACTTTCACTTCATTGATTAGTTTTCGTACATGAAGTTTTTTTTTCTGCATAAAAGTTTCTTTAGTGATCGTGAACCTTTTTTAATAAAATGTCTTTAGTGATCGTGTGTCTTTCTGTTCAACATTCTCTTCACTGATCAGTTATCGTTTCACAAATAATTTTCTCTTACCAACGTCTTTCGTTCTGTATCAAAGTTTCTTTTGCGATACTTTTTCTATAGCGATAGTGCTTTTGTTATGCAAAATTTTTACACGCGATCGTGTCTTTTTCTATTCTAGATTCTCTCTAGAGATCGAAAGAAACATTTCTCTATCGATCGTTCGCCTCTTTGTTAATCAAAGTTTCTCCAGTGATCGTTTAGTTCTAGTTTTAGTTCAGTTCTAGTTCAGTTCTAGTTCAGTTCTAGTTCAGTTCTAGTTCAGTTCTAGTTCAGTTCTAGTTCAGTTCTAGTTCAGTTCTAGTTCAGTTCTAGTTCAGTTCTAGTTCAGTTCTAGTTCAGTTCTAGTTCAGTTCTAGTTCAGTTCTAGTTCAGTTCTAGTTCAGTTCTAGTTCAGTTCTAGTTCAGTTCTAGTTCAGTTCTAGTTCAGATCTAGTTCAGTTCTAGTTCAGTTCTACAGAATCATTAATAGTATAAAAGGAAAAGTTTAGTACAAAATTAATCGTTTCTTTGGATGTTTGAAAACTAATGAATCACTGCCCCGGACAGTTCTTCCTTTAAAAGTGACGAATTGCCAACTCTTTCCCTTTACTGTGTGAAATCTGCAGCTGTTATCCTCTTTTCTAACGAAAATCCTTATCAGACATGAATTATTCTGCCTGAACATTTTGTCTACAATTGACCAAATTGACATACATTAGTCTTTATTATTATTCCTTCACTTCCAAAAATACACAAACAAATGAGAAAGAGAAAAAACCGAAAATTTAATCCTGATTGCTATTTGATACAAGGATTGCAATATCAACACAAAAAGGATCAAATTGTGGGGATAAAAAAACAGCAGCAAAACTGTAATCACCCTTATGTCAAAGTTATTTTCTTATTTTCTATCGATTAGTTGGGCAAAAGTATTTAAGAAAAAAAATCTTACCCTAAAAAAAAGTTTTACAAAACTTTACCCTCAAGTCCAGGATTTAAGAAGAATTTCGTTTAGAGGTTTTAGAGTTTTTCTTTTTGATTTCTTTTTCTTCGTAATAATTTGCGAAAGAATATAAAACTTTCTTTTTATTGGTTTGAAAATGCAACATGTAGATTTTGGTGTTACATACAACGAGAAGGAAACAGGAAACGAGTAAATAAACAAAAGTATACACATACATACGTACATATAAAAACTTAAGAATGATGTTACAGTAGTAGTAGTGGTAATAGCTATAAAAAAGAAACATAAAAGAAGTTAATGTTTAACTTTCGCTATGAAAGCAAGTTTGCATACCTTTATATGTCTTGTAATTTTTCTTTATAAACTAATAAAAAACTATAGTATTTTTCTTTTTTCTATAGTTAAGTTACCTGCATAAAGAACAACTAACAAAATTATCATTAATAAAATCAAACTTAAAGAAATCTTCTTATGCAAAAAATATAAAGAAAACTACAATTTATGCAACATTGTTCATAGATGAATAATTTTATACTCTTTTCCCCGTTTCCTTATACATATATTCCTTTATCTTTATTTTCTTTTCTTTATGACTTCATTTTAAGTTCTCTTTAAAAAAATCCCGAAACAATACACATTTATTAACTTCTTCTAGTAGAAGTTCAGCATGAATATATGCACTTATATGGGAAATGTAAAAAAAAAAACTTTTCCTTTTGCTAATAAAAAGGAGCAAAATATATATAAAAAACCTATTAAAATTTAATAACTTGAAAATAATGAAAATAAATTTTAAGTCCTTCTTTAAGTTAAGAGGATGTAAAGAAAATGAAACCATAACAAACACAACAAGTGAAGTTAAAGTTACGTAGAAGAAATGCTTAAAAAGCAGCTAAAAGCTTAAAGTTGGTTTTTAAACTATAGTTGTAGATCAGTTTAAGTTCAGTTCTAGTTTAGTTCTTGTTTAGTTCAAGTTCAGTTTAAATACAGTTCTAATTCAGTTTAAGTTCAGTTGTAGTTCAGTTCTAATTCAGTTCTAGTTCAGTTCTAATTCAGTTCTAGTTCAGTTCTAGTTCAGTTCTAGTTCAGTTCTAGTTCAGTTCTAGCTCAGTTCTAGTTCACTTCTAGTTCAGTTCTAATTCAGTTCTAGTTCAGTTCTAGTTCAGTTCTAGTTCAGTTCTAGTTCAGTTCTAGTTCAGTTCTAGTTCAGTTCTAGTTC
>NC_060953.1:13936079-13938619 GCF_022045245.1 Lucilia cuprina | reverse complement strand
CTATAGTCCAGACTATAGACTGATCTATAGTCCAGACTATAGACTGATCTATAGTCCAGACTATAGACTGATCTATAGTCCACACTATAGACTGATCTATAGTCCAGAATATAGACTGATCTATAGTCCAGACTATAGACTGATCTATAGTCCGGACTGATCTATAGTTCAGACTATAGACTGATCTATAGTGCAGACTATAGACTGGTCTATTGTCTAGACTATGGACTAATCTGATCTATAGTCCAGACTATAAACTAATCTATAGTCCAGACTATAAACTGATCTGCAGTCCAGACTTAGACTGATCTACAGTCCAGACTATAGACTGCTCTATAGTATAGACTAAAGACTGATTTACAGTCCAGACTATATAGTGACCTATAGTTGAGAATATAGACTGATCTATAATCCAGACTATAGGCTGATCTATATTCTAGACTATAGACTATCTAATAGTCCAGATCAGTAGTGTCCAGACTGTAGACTGATCTACAGTTCAACTTAAAGACTGATTATATCCCATATAATAGACTGATCTATAGGCTAGACTATTTATAGAATGCTAGATTTTTCAACAACATTGTATTCATACACATAAACTTGTTTATTATTTCATTATACACCGATACGTGTTTGTCTTTGTAATGAGTATATGTATGTGTGTTTGCCTATGTGTGTGTGTGGTATTATAAATATATAAACAGGTGAATATTTTTAAGTTTATGTGGGTAAATGGATTTTTGCTTATGCATATGAATTTACATTGGTGTGTGTGTGTGTGTGTGTGTAGCTGGTGTTGCACACATATACATGAATAAAACCACATAAGCTACTTTACATATTTCTATTGTCATTCTTGTTGGTTATATTTTGCTTTACCTTCACATACACATACATATACTCTTGTAAATATTTAAATAAGTATTTAAAATGTTTCTAATATTTTTATATCCTTTCTTTTGCTTTTACCTTATATTGTTGTTTTTGCTATTGCTGTTGATGTAATTATTGTTGGCAAATGTTATATTTTTGTGTTTATTTTGTTTTGAGATTTGTAAATATGTTTATTTTTTTGACTAAATATTTTTTAATATTTTACATAAAATATTAACTCTTTTGCTCTAATTATGAAGGAAATTCTGGGGAAAATATTTTTGTTTTCTTTCATATTTTTTTTTGTAATTCTTTTAAGTGTCGAGCTATCAATGTCAAAAACTGTATAGTTGTAAATGTTGTTAGAAAACTATTCCAAGATGAATAGAAAAAATATTTGTGTTGAAATTTTTATAATTAAAGTTTTGATAAGATTTGTATTTAACAAGGTATTTTTGTAAAAAAAAGAATATTTATGAAAATTTATTAAAAATATCCTTTAAATCTTCTATATGACAGTTAAATAATCAAAGGATGTAGTTCTGTTATTAGAAAAATCCTTAAGAATGTTACATTTATTGCTTAGCTATTCTTAGCTATTCCTTTTAATCCAAATTTCTTTTCTGTATTTTTTTAGATTTATTTTATTCGTACTTTCTTCTGTTTCTTTCATTATAAATATTTAATTTAAGAAATATAATAACCTGTTTATTGACGCTGAAAACACGTAATATATTAAATTTAATATAAAATAATTTCAATTTTATCATGTTGTTAAATAAAATTAGCATTTTTCTTTTTATTTAATTTAGAAAAACAAACTTCATTATCTTGTATTCAGTTGAAGCGTATGAGTTACATACATATATAATATGTTTGAGCATACTACTCATACGTTGAAGTGAACGCACCATTACTATTAGCTGTATATTTACAATTTACATTTAATTTCATTTAAATTACATATAATTTGTTTTAATATTCTTTTTTTTTTTTTGGCAAATTTTACTCAAGAAAGATAAATCGTCAACACTTTTTTCTGTAATTACTACTTGCTTTTACAGGCTAAAGTAATCATTTGTGTAATTAAATATTACATAAGCAGTATCTGTTTGCTACATATTTAAAATGTATTTAATATACAAAAACATGTAATTTATTTTTTATTTAACAAATAAACTTAAAGATATACAAACATATAATTATGCTTTTTATAAACAATTAAAACGAAACACTTCAGTTTATAAATGTAAACTTACTTAAGGACAAAAATTACTTCTATAAAGAAATAATAGTCCTGAATTTTGCCTAAAATATAACTATAGTTCATAGAACTAAAATAAAACTAAACTAGAACAGAACAAATTCTAGAACGAAACACTTTAGTTTGTAAATGTAAATTTACTTAAGGACAAAAATTAACTCTATAAAGAAATAATAGTCCTGAATTTTGCCTAAATTATAACTATAGTTCATAGAACTGAAAAAAAACTAAACTAGAACAGAACTAATTCTAGAACAGAACTAATACTAGAACAGAACCAGAACAGAACTAAAAGAGAACTAGAACAGAACTAGAACAGAACTAGAACAGAACTAGAACTGAACTAGAACAGAACTAGAACAGAACTAGAACAGAACTAGAACAGAACTAGAACAGAACT
>NC_060953.1:13932951-13935979 GCF_022045245.1 Lucilia cuprina | reverse complement strand
TCAAGAATATATATACTTTATAGGGTCGGAAAATTATATTATAGAAATTACAAACGGAATGACAAACTTATATATACCCTTCTCACGAAGGTGAAGGGTATAATAAGGTTTATTTTAAAATTGTCAGAAATAGTGCCATTTTTATTTAAACATATAGAAAATTAATCATGGATTCAGAGAATTATTTTACAGGAAATTCTACTCAGATTTAGAGAAATTTTCAAAAGATTGAGATATTGAGCTTTGATTTTAAGACATTTTTTATAGGAAATTGTTTTCAGATTGTGAGGAATCTTCTATAGAAAATTGTTCTCAGTTTGTGAGGAATCTTCTATAGAAATTGTTCTCAGATTGTGAGAATTTTTCTATAGAAAATTGTTCTCATATTATAGGACATTTTCTGTAGAAGATTATTCTCGATTGTAAGAAATTTTCTATAAAAAATTGTTCTCAGATTATAAGAAATTTTCTATAGAAATTTTTTCTTAGATTGTAAGAAATTTTCTATAGAAAATTGTTATCAAATTATAAGACATTTCCTATAGAAAACTGTTCTCAGATATTGAGGAATCTTCTATAGAAATTGTTCTCAGATTCTGTGTAATATTCTATAGAAGATTGTTCACAGATTGTGAGAAATTTTCTGTAGAAAAATGTCTTCAAATTGTAAAAAATTTTCTTATAAAATTTTTGTTAAATTGTGTATAATTTTCTATAGAAAATTGTTGTTAGATTCTGAAAAATTTTCTATAGAAAATTATTCTCAGATTGTGAGAAACTTTTTCTGTAGAAAAGTATTGTTAGATTCTGAGAAATTTTCATTAGAAAATTGTTCTCAAATTGTAAGAAATTTTCTATAGGAGATTGTTCCCAGATTGTGAGAAATTTTCTATAGAAAATGTTCTCAGATTGGGAGTAAATTTCTACAGAAAAATGTTCTCAGATAAATAGATTCTGTATAATTTTCTAATGAAAATTGTTTTTATATTGTGAGAAATTGTCCTCGGATTGTAAGAAATTTTCTATAGAAAAATGTTCTCAGATTGTGAGATATTTTCTATAGAAAATTATTCTTAGGTAAATTTTCTTTCGAAAAATGTATTCCTATTCTCAGAAATTTTCTATAGAAAATTCTACTCTGATTCTAACAAAAATTTCTATAGATTCCTACAGATCTCTTCCTTTACTCATACACACTCAAATAGGAAAAATCTAACTAAGTTTTTGTATCTATGTATGTATGGATGTATATTTAGTCTAAACATAATATGTTAGTTTTGGGTTATATAAATGTTTGGTTTATATTTTCTTGAATGTGTTTGTGTATCTCTTTCTGAAAATATTATATAAGTATGTCTGTATGTATCTGTGTAAGTTTATTGTGATTATAGTCCTGTCTTTCTCATGTCGTTTTCACAAATTCAACTTGTTTTATACATACATATGTATATGTGTATGTCTGTGTGTTAGAGTACAAAAATGAAATTCAGGCAGGAAATTAAAGGATTATCATGGCAAAATAGGAAATTCATTGGTTTATTATAGACAAGTGAAGTGTTGTAATTTCTATGATTACAAATGTCATATGGTTATTATTATTTTATTTTTTTTTTTGGTTTTGTTTTTTTCTCACTCTCTCTCTCTCTCTTTATTATTGTATTTCTTTTACCCCCTTTTTTTATCTTATTTAGTTACACACACTTACATATAATGATTATTTAGTTTATTTGGTTTCTGTTACAATATATTGTTATTATTACATAGTTACCACTACAGACATACATATTTTGTAAGGATATGAAATATTAAAATAAATCTAAAATTATTTATATTTCTTTCATGCATCAAACACATTTATTTTGTGATATTTATTGATAATAGAAAGTAACAAATTTACTTATTGTATATTTCCATATTAATACAAGTAAGAAATTATAGTCGAGCAAGGTCGACCATATTATACCCTACACCTACTACAAAAATCAAATGTGATTTAGATTTCATAATAAAGCATTTAAGTTGAATTGTACCTTACCTCAGATATAATTAAGACATTTATTGTTGAATAAAATTGTGAACATTTAAGTCAAATTTTGAAAGTGACTTTCTATAGGGGCTAGGGTCAAATGAGATCCTATAAATATAAAATTCATAAGGGACATCAATGGGCTTCATCTCCGGTAGCATAGAAGATCATGAATTGAATTATCTCTAAAATTGCGAGCAGTAGTTTGATTACAAGGTTTACAAGCACTATTCGGGGGCTCAGTTATATGGGGGTTAGTTGAACTAATGGACCGATCTTAACTATTTTCGACAGGCTTCGTTCCTGGTACCTCTAGTTTGATTACAATGTTTACATGGACGGACAGACATACAGATAGGCGGAAGGACGGACGTAACTAAATCGACTCAGAATAGGGCCAATATTATTGTGCCATACAATCATCAATACAATTTCAATATACCCTCCCCACTAAAATGTTGTAGGGTGTAAAAATATTTAGTAAACTTAAGGTAACTGATGCTAAGAAATTTGTGATCTGTGACATAAAAGTTTCTAAGATCCTTCTTAGAGAAAAGCGTATTCTCTATGTATTCTTTACATAAAGAAAGTTGAATTCCTATTAGCAAATTTTTAAGAATCTATGGACAATTTTCTTTAGAAAACTTAACAGAATCTAAGAATTTACCAGAACATGAGAACAATTTTCTATAGAAAATACCTCAGAATCTGGAAACAATCTTATGTAGAAAATATTTCAGAATATGGGAACAATTTTCTATAGAAATATCTCAGATTCTGGGAACAATATTGTACAGAAATTATTTCAGAATCTGGGAACAATTTTGTATAGAGAACAATATCTAGTTATTTAGTTAGTTAGTTAATTAGATAGTTGATTAGTTAGTTATTTAGTTAGTTAGTTAGTTAGTTAGTTAGTTAGTTAGTTAGATAGTTCAGTTCTAGTTCAGTTCCAATTCAGTTCCAGTTCAGTTCAGTTCTAGTTCAGTTCTAGTTCAGTTC
>NC_060953.1:13924889-13932851 GCF_022045245.1 Lucilia cuprina | reverse complement strand
TTCTAGTTCAGTTCTAGTTCAGTTCTAGTTCAGTTCTAGTTCAGTTCCAGTTCAGTTCTAGTTCAGTTCTAGTTCAGTTCTAGTTCAGTTCTAGTTCAGTTCTAGTTAGTTAGTTAGTTAGTTAGTTAGTTAGTTAGTTAGTTAGTTAGTTAGTTAGTTAGTTATTTAGTTAGTAACATAACAGTATTCTTGTTCTTGAAATTCTATTAATAAAATGTAAAAATAAGTAAAAAGTTTAAAGGTCAAATAAATAATAATATGCTTTCTTATTGCTAAGTAACAATTCCTGTAAATATGCTATTGTTTTCATATCATTTAAATTTAACATAATTTTATTGAGAGAAACACCCTTATTAACTTAAAATTTTGTTTAATGTTAATATTCCTGAGAAAAAAAGGAGGCAATGGAAAGGAGGAAATGAAAAAAATATTTTATATATTTTTTAACTCATTAATTATAACCTGTACTACTACGATTGCCTGTCATAAAATGTAATTAAATTTTATTAAAAATTATTTAAAAAAACAGAAAAATTCTAAAAATTCTTTTTAAAGTTTTTTTTCTGTTACTTTTTTCCTTCCAGAAACAGTGAAAGAAAATAAAAAAAGGAGCACAAAACTTGTTCCTTTTCTTTTATTTTATATTTTTTATGACATTTGCCTACTTAAACTGTCAATCACTTGTTAAAATAAAGTGGAAAACTTTTTCATATAATTCTTATTTCTTTCTTTCATTCGTTCGTTTGTTCGTTTTTTTTTTGCGTTACCAACTTGTACGTTTCTTTTTGTAATTAAGTGCGAATATAATTTTATGTTTCTAATGGAAAGTGTGAAACTTCTAGCAAACCATTCACTTCACTCACCCACTCTTACTCTAAGCTTGATCGTCTCCATTTTTTGTATGTCCTGTTGTGTAACTTAAAGGTATAATAATGATTTCCTTTTTTTGCTTCTAGTCAAGCAGAACCTAGATAATAATTTCAGTTTTGTTTTAAAATGTAATAATTATTATTGTTGCTGCTTCTGCCTGCTGCTGTTCGTTAGAGTTTTGTTTGTTGCAGATTCGTGTAAAAATTTGTTAATATTGTTGGAGTAGGAATATGAGATTTGTTGTATGAACAAGTACAGTAACAATGAACATTAATTGCCTAAATGACAGTTGCAATGAGTCTCACGGGTGGACAATTGCAAAACCTCCACCCCCAACTACTTACGCTCGACTAGTTTGTTGTTCGTCTATATATTTGATGAATATTTTGAAATTTTCCATTAAAAATTGTACTCAAATTGTGAGAAATTGTCCAAAGAAAAATGTTCTCAGATTGTGAGATATTTTCTATAGAAATTTTTTCTCAGATTGTGAAAGATTTTATATAGAAAATTGTTTTTAGATTGAGAGAGGTTTTCTTCAGAAAATTGTTTTCAAATGGTGAGAGTTTTTCTTTAGAAAATGGTTTTTAGCTTGTCAGAAATTCTCTATAGAAAATTGTTCTCAGTTTATGAAAAATATTCTATAGAAAATTGTTCTCACTTTGTGTGAGATTTTCTATAGAAAATTGCTTTTAGATTGAGAGAGGTTTTCTTCAGAAAATTGTTCTTACTTTGTGTGAGATTTTCTACCGAAAATTGTTCTCACTTTATGTTAGATTTTCTATAGAAAATTGTTCTTAGATTATGAGAAGTTTTCTACTGAAAATTGTTTTCACCTGGTAAGTGATTTTCTTTAGAAATTTGTTTTCCGTTTGGAAAACAAATTTCTCAAATTTCTCTCAAATTTTGAGAAATTTTCTATAGAAAATTGTTATTAAAATGTAAGAGATATTTTACGTAGAAAATTGTTATCAGATTGTGAGAGATTTTGTATAGAATATTGTTCCCAAAATTTGAAAAATTTTCTATAAAAAATTGTTTTCACTTTGTGTGAGAACTCTTCTGAATTTTATATAGAAAATTGTTCTTAAATTGTAAGAGATTCTCTATAAAATTGTTCTAAAATTGTGAGAGAATTTCTATTGGAATTTATTTTTAGATAGAAAGATATTTTCTATAGCAAATTGTTTTGAGATTAGGAGAGACTTTCTTTAGAAAATTCTTCTCAGATTTTGAGAAATTTTCTATAGAAAATTGTCTTAAATTGTGAGAAACTTTCTATAGAAAATTGTTCTCAAATTGTAAGAAACGTTCTATAGAAAATTGTTCTCAAATTGTAAGAAACATTTTATAGAAAATTGTTCTCAGATTGTGAGGATTTTCTATAGGAAATTGTTCTCAGATTTTGAGAAATTTTCTATAGGAAATTGTTCTTAGATTGTTGGATATTTTCTATAGGAAATTGTTTCAGATGGTGAGACAATTTCTTTAGAAAATTGTTCTCAGATTGTCAGAAACATTCTGTAGAAAATTGTTCTCAAATTGTGAGAAACTTTATATAGAAAATTGTTCTCAGATTGTGAGTGTTTTTCTATAGGAAATTGTTCTCAAATTGTTGGGTATTTTTTATAGAAATTTGTTTTCAGATGGTGAGAAAACTTCTTTAGAAATCGTTTTCAGATTGTGAGAAACTTTCTATAGAAAATTGTTCTCAAATTGTGAAAAACTTTCTATAGAAAATTGTTCTCAAATTTTGAATTTCTATAAAAAATTGTTCTCAGATAGTGAGATAGAAAATTATTCTCAGATTCTGAGAAATGTTCTATTGAAAGCATTTGTGAGAATTTTTCTATAGAAAATTATTCTCAGATTTTGAGAAATTCTCTTAAATTTCTATTGAGAACTGTTTTCATATTATGAGAGATTTTTGATAAAAAAATTGTTCTCAAATTTTGAGAGATTTTCTTGAGAAAATTTAGCTCAGTTTCAGGGATATTTTCGCTCTCAAATTCTGAAAAAAATTCTATATAAAATGTAGATCAGATTCTTAGAATATTATTCATCTGTCACTCCCTTCATGATAATTAAAACTGTGTTATTTCTTTTAAATTTATAGTAAATTGAGTAAAACATTTTTAAGATTTTTTCTTTTGTATGTGAGCAAATTTTTGCAATTGTTCAACATGTTCTTAATTGTTTTATTTTTCAGTTTTATTTTTTTATTTTTCTTTTATTTTTTTTATATACCAAAAATTCAATTTGATGTAATTGAATTTTAATGTAATTGTAATTGTACGTTAACATTAAATCGTTTAGTTTTCAAATTGAAAAATCATTTACGTTTGAATAGATTTCTTTCCTGTCTTGCCTTACCTTTACAAACAACTACGTACGTATATGTAGCAATACATACACAAGGGAAAATAAACCTGCAGTTCGAACAACTTTTGATTTTATAAAACCAAAAAGAAAGTTAAGAGTCTCAGCTTTATTAAAAAAAACCTTCTAAGCTGTTCAATATTTGCTGTACTGCTTTATTTCATCATCAAGGATATCTTGACTCCTTTAAAACTACTGGAATGTTAATAACATTGATAACAGCTACACAGACTCCAGCTGCATTCAAACACATATCTCTATACGTGTGTATATTTACTATATGTGCAATCATATTAGTGTGTTTGTGTATTCCTATAATTGTGTTTGTCTTGTTTTTCCTATAAAACAATAAGGCTCATTTTGAAACGATTTCCTTTATTTTTCTAGTTTTTGTTCTTTTCTACTTTTTGTTTTTTTTATTTTTGTAAAGTTACTTCCTTTTTCCGTTTTTTTTCTCCCTCATTTCATTTTAGAAATTCTTTTGTGTTTTCCCTTAGATTTCTAAATAAGAAAATGCGCAGAAAGTAAATGCAATTTCTGACCACAATCAAACACCGTTTTGAACATTGAAAGAATGGTGGTGGACAAAAAAAGTTGTTGTTTTGTGGCAACGAAAAATGTCAATAAGCATTCAATTGAAAAGAACATTAAGGTCTTAGAAATGACATAAACTTTTAAAAAAAGAGCATATAAAAATACAAACATGGCGGAAAACTTTAAAAAGCAATTCCCAATAGAAAAATTCTCAAAAAATTGAGAGCATTTTTCTATAGAAAATTTCTTCTAAATTGAGAGTAATTTTGTATAGAAAATTTCTCATAAATTAAGAGCAATTTTCTATACAAAATTTATCAAAAGAGAGCAGTTTTAAAAAGAAATCTTTTTAATAAATTGTAAGCTATTATCTATAGAAAATTTCTCAAAAATTTAGAGGATATGTTAAAACAAAATTTCTCATAATTTCTATAGAAAATTTCTCAAAAATTTAGAGCAAATTTCGAAAAAAAACTTCTCATAAATTGAGAGCAATTTTCTATAGAAAATTTCTGATAAATTGAGAGCAATTTTCAAAAGAAATTGAGAGCAATTTTCTATAGAAAATTTCTTAAAAGAGAGTGAATTGAGAGCAATTTTCTATAGAAAATTTCTTAAAAGAGAGTAATTTTAAAAATAAAATTCTCATAAATTGAGAGTAATTTTCTATACAAAATATCTAAAAAATTAAGACAAAATTTTAATACAAAATTTTTTATAATTTCTATAGAAAAAAAGGAAATTTTCCCGCAATGTGAGAACAATTTTCTATAGAAGTTATCTCACAATATGAAAATAATATTCTATAGAAAGTTCCTCATAATCTGAGAACTACTTTCTGTAGAAAATTTCAAATCTGAAAACTTTTTCCATAAAAAATTTTTCACAAAAACGACAACAATTTTCTATAGAAAATTTCTCTAAATATAAAAGAATATCTCTCATAATCTGAAAAAAATCAATTTTTTATAGAAAATGTCTCAAAATCTGAGAACAATATTCTATTGAAAGTTTTTCACAAACTGAGAACATTTTTCTATAGAAAATTTCTCTAAATCTAAGAAAAAATTTCTATAGAAAATATCTTAGAATTTGAAAACAATTTCTCACAATTTACTCAGAAATTTTCTATAGAAAATATCTTAGAATTTGAAAACAATTTCTCACAATTTACTGAGAATCTGAGAACAATTTCCTAAAGAAATTTTCTCTGAAACTGAAATCTATTTTCTATAGAAAATTTTTAAAATCTGAGATCTATTTTCTATAGAAAATTGCTCACAATTCTCTAAAAAATATATTACAATTTGAAAACAATCTTCTGTAGAAAATATCTCACAATCTGAAAGCAATTCTCTATAAAAAGTTTCTCACAATCTGAGAACACTTTTCTATAGAATGTCAGAAATTTTCCCAATTTTCACTAAATTTGTGATCAATTTTCTATAGAAAATTTCTTAGAATCTGAGAACAATTTTCTATTCAAAATTTCTTAGAATCTTAGAACAATTTTCTATAGAAAATTTCTTATAATCTGAGAACAATTTTCTATAGAAAATTTCTTATAATCTGAGAACAATTTTCTATAGAAAATTTCATAGAATCTGAGAACAATTTTCTATTGAAAATTTCTTAGAATCTAAGAACAATTTTCTATAGAAAATTTCTTAGAATCTGAGAACGATTTACTAGAGAAAACTTCTTAGAATCTGAAAACAATTTTCTAGAGAAAACTTCTTGGAATCTGAGAACAATTTTCTATAGAAAATTTCCCAGAATCTGAGAACAATTTTCTATAGAAAGTTTCTTAGAATCTGCTCTAAATCTGTAATAAATTTGCTAAAGAAAACTTCTCTAAATCTGTAATAAATTCGCTATAGAAAATTTCTCAAAATGTGAGAGCAATTTTCTTTGTCTTAAGGAAGTATTGTAGTTTTACTATTATCGCTACAATTGTGTTTTTGAGTATGCTGCAATCCTTTGTGTCCCTTTGGCAAGTTGTGCAGTTTAGTTTACGCCTTTAAAGTGGTTTTTGTTTTTTACCTCCCTAGGGTTGCAACACACACACAAACAATACCTGATTTGCTTAGTTTTTTTTTGTTGCTCAACATCCAGCAGCTTTTCGTCTCTAGATATTGCCATATTTTTACTTATAGTCCCTGTTTTTTTCTGCCTCCATTATTGACAATATTTGCTTTAAAGTATCATTGTTTTTTTTGTCTTTTTGTGGGCTGTTTTTTTGTGAATGTTGCCACAAACTGCGCAGCAAATAACAATTCGTAAAGTATGTATAACTCAACGTCATCGTTACAATGATTATCAGCAGCATTTACAACAAAATGTTATCACCACTAGCAACACTCGGCCACTATTCTTTTGTAACAATTGGCAATTGATTGTTACAAAGGACCTCAAATTAAGCATGAAGCATTAATAGATACGACGACAGCAGTAACTGAAAACGATGGAAACAGCAGCAACAATAACAACATAGAGGAAACGGAAACGTTATGTTTCCCCAAACTGCAGCATACTACATATATAGCTTTTGTGTTGTAACGGTGATATTCAAATTGTAAAGCGTAAATTAGATACAATGAACTTTGAGGTTGATTTCTTTTTTTGCTCACAGGATTGAGTGTTTAATAAAGTTTAAAGCAAATTGAAATATGTTTTATCTGTGAAGTTGTTAGCAGTTTCACTAGAAATTGTCATATAATTTCGTGAGATTTGTAATACGAAAACGAAAGCTTAATTAATGTTAAGCTTTTAAGAAAACTTCTGTTTTAGACAAATTAAACGAATAGTTTTAAAGTTTATTTAAATATATATAATTTTATTAATGAAGCGTGAGAATATTGTCAGTTGGCCATAGCCTACAGCTTTGTTTAATACTCCTCTACTTCACTCTCTCTCTCTCTGTCTTACTTAATGCTCTTGCTTTAG
The DNA here is from genome assembly GCF_022045245.1 of Lucilia cuprina. Lineage (NCBI taxonomy): Eukaryota > Metazoa > Arthropoda > Insecta > Diptera > Calliphoridae > Lucilia > Lucilia cuprina. Next base: position 13,926,122 of record NC_060953.1, on the reverse strand, counting down.
TTCAAAGCTTTAACTTTTTTCCCTCATCTTAAACTTTTGTAAATTTTTCTTTCTTTTGTTAAATTTTTTTCTTAAGTGACTTAAGGTGCTATGCTGTTAGCTGCCAATAACACTGCTCCTTCCTGTTTCTCTTAAACATTCTTTTATACAAAATGAATATAAAAGTTTTTTTTTGTAATATTTAGTTTTTTTTTTTTTTTTTGTAAATTCAATTATGAATATCTGTAATTAGCTTAAAAGGATAATGAGTAAATGTTGTATTTCCTTTGTTGTTGTTGCTGGTTGTTTTCCATTTATTGAAAATACATTTGAATTAAACTGAATACAAAGCCATAACTTTATTATTCTCTTTTCTGCGTGCTTTATAAGAAAAGGGGTTTATTTTAATGTAGTTTCATTCTAAAACCGTAGTGGTGTTAGAAATAAGAACTACAACTTGAAGTTAAAAGGATTAATTTAGTTAAATTTTAGGAGCAAACAAAAGGAATTTAATGAAGTGTAGATTCTGAAAAAATATAACAAAATATAACAAAAAATATATTCTGAAAAAATTTTATATAGAAAAGTTTTTAAATTCTAAAAAGTTTTCTATGGAAATTGTTCCCTGATTGTGTGAAATTTTATATACATTTTTTTAAGATTTTGAGTTAGTTAATTAACTAATTAACTAATTAACTAACTAACTAACTAACTAACTAACTAACTAACTAACTAACTAACTAACTAACTAACTAACTAACTAACTAACTAACTAATTAACTAACTAATTAACTAACTAACTAACTAACTTACTAACTAACTAATTAACTAACTAACTAACTAACTAACTAACTAACTAACTAACTAACTAACTAACTAACTAACTAACTAACTAACTAACTAACTAACTAACTAACTAACTAACTAACTAACTAACTAACTAACTAACTAACTAACTTACTAACTAACTAACTAACTAACTAACTAACTAACTAACTAACTACCTAACTAACTACCTAACTAACTAACTAACTAACTAACTAACTAACTAACTAACTAACTAACTAACTAACTAACTAACTAACTAACTAACTAACTAACTAACTAACTAACTAACTAAACTAGAACTCAACTAGAATTGAAGTGGGACTAAACTAGAACTGAACTAGAACTGAACTAGAACTGAACTAGAACTGAACTAGAACTGAACTAGAACTGAACTAGAACTGAACTAGAACTGAACTAGAACTGAAC
>NC_060953.1:13915500-13924789 GCF_022045245.1 Lucilia cuprina | reverse complement strand
GAGTCGGAGCTTAGCCGCCGCCGAACTATATTTAGTTGCTTGAGCCGCCGCCGAAACATTCGGCTTAAATCGACTCAAATTTTTTTTAATGTTTTTATTAACTAGACTTTAAAATTCACTATGGTGAAGGGTATATAAGATTCGGCACAGCCGAATATAGCACTCTTACTTGTTTTTTATTCATCATAACTAAAAAAAGCTAAATTTAAAATTTTTCTTAAAAGTATTTTTTTACATTTTCATTATAGTTAACAAATGCAAAAAAAGAAAGGCGTAAAATGACCACCATTATTGTTATAAAAATAGAAAGGAAAAGGGGCGACAGCAGTTGGTTCGGTGGTTGCTATGTAATAGCAAAAATTACACACACACATACACATGTGATAAAGTATTACAATGTTGCAATTTGTATTTTGTTTGTTTTCATTATTATTACAAATTTTTCGCAAACAAAGACAAAAAACAAAAAAAAAAATTAAATACTCATATGCGAGTTAGCGACGAATACATTTGTATAAAATTAAAAAAAAAGTGTAGAAGATTTTCATAAGGGGAGGGTTTAAAAGGGGTAGTGGCATTTAAGGCATTAGTGAGACAACAATAAAACCCATAAAGTAGATAATACGACAGCAGCATAAGCAAATAAACAGACTGAGTGGAAGACAGACATACAGACGCAATGGTAAGCGCATACACACATCCATAGACAGACAGACAGACAGACATACTGGTAGAATATTAATAATAAACTTGCTTGCCAAACGAAAAATGTGTTAAAGAATGTTACAATATTCATGCAAATAAATTGTGTACATTTGTATATTTGTCGTTTAAACTATCTGTCTGTCTGTATGATTAAAATTTTATATTAAAACCCAGCAGTTGTAAGCAAAAGTTTTCTTCACTTCAGTTTTTGAATCACGTAAACTAGAGTTAGATCAATGATTACACCACTCTCGATTGACTTCGAACTAGTTTATTGACTAATTTATTAACTAGCCTTTTGACTAGTATATCGTATAGTGTATTGACTGGTCTATTGTCAAGTTTATTGACTTGTCTATTGTCTAGGTATGGACTAGTCTATAGACTATAGTATTTTGTCTAGTCTATTGACTAGTTTTTTGTCTAGACTTTTGACTAGTCTATGGAATATCATATTGACTAGCCTATTGTCTAATGTATTAACTAGTCTATAGACTAGTATATTGTCTAGTCTATAGACTAGTCTATTGTCTAGTCTTTTGACTAGTCTATTGTCTAGTCTTTTGACTAGTCTATGGACTAGTCTATTGACTAGTCTATACTGACTAGTCTAAAGACTCTCCTATTGAGTAGAATTTTGTCTAATCTATTGACTTGTCAATGGACTAGTCAACTGACTATTCTATTATCTAGTCTATTGACTAGTCTATTGACAAGACTTTTGATTAGTCGATGGACTAGTCTATTGTATAGTCTACTGACTAGTCTATGGAATATCCAATTGACTATCCTATTGTCTAATGTATTAACTGGTCTATTGTCTAGTCTATGAACTAGTCTATAGAAAAGCATATGTCTAGTCTATTGTCTAGTCTTTTGACTAGTCTATGGACTAGTCTATTGACTAGTCAATTGACTAGTTTTATGACTAGTCTGTAGAATAATGTATGTACTAGTCTATTGTCCAGTCGACTGACTAGTCTATATACTGTAATATTGAGTACAATTTTGTCTAGTCTATTGACTTGTCAATGGACTAGTCCACTGTCTATTCTATTTTCTAGTCTATTGTCTAAACTTTTGACTAGTCTATTGTATAGTCTACTGACTATTCTATGGACTATCCTAACTAATGTCTAATGTATCAACTGGTATATTTTCTAGTCAATGTACTAGTCTATAGACTAGCATATTGTCTAGTCTATAGACTAGTCTATTGTCTAGTATTTTGACTAGTCTATTGTCTAGTCTATAGACTAGTTTTTGTCTAGCCAATAGACTAGTCTATAGACTAGTCTATTGTCCAGTTTACTGACTAGTCTATAGACCGTCATATTAAGTAGAATTTTGTCTGACTATAGTCCACTGACTATTCTATTGTCTAGTCTATTGACTAGTCTATTTTATAGACTTTACGATAGTCTACTGACTATTCTATGGACTAGCCTTTTGAATAGTCTATGAACTACCCTATTAACTAGCATATTGTTTAGTCTATTCACTTGCGAATGGACTACTGTATTGTGTAGTCTGTTGACTAGTTTATTGTCTAGTCTGTTGACTAGTCTATTGTCTAATCTATTGAATAGTTAATGGACTATTTTGTGTTCTATTGACTAGTTTGTTCTAGTCTTTTAATAAGTACATGGACTAGTCTAATGACTAATATACTAGTCTATGTACAAGTCTGTTTGATAGTCAATTAACAAGTCTATTGAGCAGTCTTTTGTCTAGTATTTGACTAGTCTACTGACTTGCCTAGTTTATTGACTATTGTCTAGTCTAATGTCTAATCTATTAACTAGACTATTGTTTAGTTTATTGACTAGTCTATTGTCTAGTCAATAGGTAGTTAGTTAGTTTAAAAGGAGGATGTATACATGATGTTGTGCCACGGTTGGGAATCGAACACACCACCTCCGGTCTGCAAGACTAGAACACTAACCACTAACCTACCGGAGGTCGTAGATAGTCTATTGTTTTGACTAATCTATTGAAAACTTAAAGTTGTCATTCCTATGGTCTCCTCAAGTTTTAAAACAACCAGAACCTGGGCTTCAAAATAAATTCTGCGAAAGTATGTCACATCGAAAACGAAGAGATCTGTGTTGTTTTTATGACAACAACTTATTATTAACCCAATAAATGTTCAATTTAAAATTTAATATTTATTTTTGCTGACTTTTTATTTTTTTATATATGCTGCCATCCTAATGTCCTCTTGTCCTTAAAGGGTTAATGTTATTTTGTATTTATTAGTTTTTTATTGATTGTCAGTCTTAATTGCATGTATGATTAATGTTGTAATAACTTGTTTAATGGATATTAATTGTTTTGTTTCGTTTCAAAAAAGTTTTATTGCCAAATACATATACACATGTATATGTATGTGTATGGGAAAAGATCTGGTATTGAAGGCAATGGAGGCCGAGCTCTCATGTCTGGGATATATGTTGTGGTCGTTCATCGGCCAATGATAATTTCAGATGAATCTGTTTCACTCGTTACAGAGCCCATGTGTTGATCTGACCATATTTCTGAAGATTATCACAGATTGCCCCTTATTGGTTGGTTGGCTTTGCTATCTATGCCGTCAGCTACAATAGAGAAGTTTCCATACAGAAACATAATATTCTATATAAGAAGTATCTTTTGCAGACATCTTTCTACATAAAAAGTAGTTTTTCTGTACATGAAAAGTGTCTTCTAAGGATATATGACAACAAAACATAAAAGCTCTACTGATATTAGTGTAACTATATAACTATTTAGTAAATACTTGAAATATTTTTTGAAAACTCATTTGTCCTGGTAAAGTGTTAAAAACCATTAAAAAAACTGCAACTAAAGTATGTTATATCAATACACAAAGAAAACTGTTTAATTTTTATAGTTAAAGCAATTACATTTATCTAACATATGCACATGTTTTCCAACAATATAAACGTATAACACATATTTGTAGAAGACATTGCTTTTTTATGTCTTACAATTTCCTAGAGCAAATAAACATTCTTATCCACTCAATATTCTATTTGTCAATAAATACAGTTTTAAACTAATACAAACAGGACAAATCATCTTTTTCATCTTTTCTACTTCAACATCTGACACTTCTTTTAGGAATACAGTTTGTAGTTGTAGTAGAAGATACAATTTATGTGTCCAATGTTATGTGAATGCAACATGAACTCGTAGGATACTTTATACTTGTTATACGGGTAACATGTCTAAGACATATACATATATATATGTAGTTGTAGTAATTGTATCAGGGATGGGAAATTTAAAACTTTTTGATATCGGAAATTGGAATTGACAAAAGTCTAGACACTAGCATAGAAAAAAAACCGATAGTCAATAGGCTCATTAGAATATTCCATAAACTAGTTCATAGATTAGCCAATGGACTAGCCCTTAGTTTAGACAACTAGTAGTCTATATACCACTCCATAGATTAGACGATATACTAGTCAATATACTAACCTATAGTCTAGTTAATAGACTAATCAGTTTATAAAATAGTAATCCATAGAATAGTCAATAGACTAGCCAATAGACTGGTCAATAGACAAGTCCATAAAATAGTCAATAAAATAGTCTGTAGACTTGAATAAAGTCAAGAACGTAGTCTAGTCAATAGAATCGACAAGAGACTATTAAGTGGACTAGCCAATAGACTAGTCTATATACTTGTTAATAGTTAAGTTCATAGCCCATATTATATGTAGTACTCTTAGTACTAGTCTATTCATTAGTCCATAGACTAGTCTGTCGACTAGATAATGGACTAGTTCATAGTCTAGTCAATAGACTTGACGTTAGTCTACAGATTAATCTATTCATTAGTCAATAGACTAGTACATAGAATTATCAGTTTAATAGGCATTAGACTAATCCATATACTGGACGTTAGACTAGGTTATAGATTAGTCAACAGACTAGTGTATAGATAAGTCCATAAAGTAGTCAATAGAAAAGTCCATACACCGGTCTTCAGTCTAGTCAATACGCTAGTCAATAGACTAGTCCATAGACTAGTCAAAATACCAGTCAAAAGTCACACTTTTCCATATACTAAAGCGCAGACTAAAGACTAATCCCTATAATAGTGAATAGACTAGTCCGTAGACTAGGCAAGACACTAGTCCATAAACTAGTCAACACACCAGTTCATGGACTAGTCAATAGGCTATTCAATAGAATAATCAATAGACTAATGTATTGACTCAATAGAATAGTCCTTAAACATAGATTAGTCTATGATTAATTCATAGACTACTTCATAAATTGCTCAATAGTTCTAGTTCTAGTCTTGTTATTAGTCAATAGAGCAGTCTATAGACTATAGAATAGTCCATAGACTTATATAAAGTCATGGCTATAACCAAGTCGACAGACTAGTCCATAGTGTAGTCGATAGACTAGTCAGTAGTTTAGTCGATAGACTACACTAGAACATAGACGTATCAATTTACTAGCCATTGGACTAACATATACTGGACGTTAGTCTATAGACTAACGTCTATAGGCTAGTCAATTGACAAGTCAATAAGACAAATTCATGAACTAAATTGCAGACTAATCAACAGACCAGTTCATAAACTTGTCCATAGACTAGTCATAGACTAGTCAATAGATTAGTTCATAGACTAGTCAATAGACTAGTTCATAGACTAGTCAATAGACTAGTTCATAGACTAGTCAATAGACTAGTTCATAGACTAGTCTATAGTCTATAGACCAGTTCATAGACTTGTCAATAGACTAGTTCATAGACTAGTCAATAGATAAGTTCATAGACTAGTCAATAGACTAATCCATAGACTGCATATTAATCTATGGACTAATATATTTATTAGGCTATAGACTAGTACATAGACTAGTCAATAGACTAGTCCACAGACTAATCTTTAGACTGGAGCTTAGTTTATAGATTAGTATATTTACTAAAACGTAGACTAGTCAATAACTAGAACAAAGACTAGTCAATAGGCTAGAAAATAGACTTTTTAATATACTAGAGCAAAGACTAGTCCATAGACTAATGGTAACTAATGCCCAGGCTCCTACATAGTCAAGTTCATCTTGCATAATATTGTTCTCTTAATTCTAAAAGGTAAATCTTTCCTTTAAAAACAAAAAAACTTATTTTAAAATTTCAATTTTCCATGCCTGATATATGTATCTCCCATACATTCCTGTATGTTTATGAAGAGACAGTAAGTGAAAAAAAAAGAAACAGAAATTGAGTAGGAAAACTTTAACACTAATGCAAACAAGACAAATAATAAAAATAATGTAGCATACAACAAGGAGTTAAACTGTCACAATGCATATAAGTTTACAAAAACATTCATACGTTCGTTCTTTCGTTTAGTCTTGTATTTTTTAAATACAAATTTGAACAAACATTTCGTTGCATTTTGTTTTGTGTTGTGAGTGAGTGAGTGAGTGAGTGTTTACAAACAAGAATTTCGAAACATTGTTGTCATTTAAATGTATAAAATATGTACGATACATGTTTTCTTCGTAAAAACTTTTTGAAATTATTGCATTTTTACGTCGGTGTATAGTCCTGTAGTAGTTTGACAAAAGTAGTAGATGAGTCCTTTTTAGTAATAAAGCTAATAATATCAATTAGTTCAATGGTTTCTTAGCAAATTTGAGTAAAATGTTAGATTATTTCAAATATTTTGGAATCAGCCATTCCGAACTACTGGGTAACAAAAGGAGTATCGATATGATATTGCATGTGTGAATAAATGAAATGAATGACTAACTGTATGTTGCAAGTGTAAGTAGACAAATTTTTTTGTAATGTTAGATATTAGTTTAGAAGTCAATGAAACACTTTTAACTGAAGTCAACATTAACAAGACAACACCAAAGAAAAAAATATATACATGTAAGTATGTGTAAAGTTTGTCTTGTAATGTAAAATAAGTGTAAATTGTAAAATTACACAGAGACAAGTAATCAAATAATGAAAGAAGAATTAATGTCGTCGATAATTATGGCAAAACTTTAAGTTTTGTTGTTTGTAATTAATGCTAAAGGTTTCTGGAGTACGAGCAATTGGAAATATCCTATTGGAACGTATACATATTTTCCTTCCTTGTTCAGATATGTTCAGACAGAGAGAGAGGAAGTGATGTTTTTACATCTCGGAAGTTAAACAACGGGACAGCAATGGTTAGAGATTAGAAAGCTAGAGTACTTCAGCAAAGTGCTTGTACATGGACCAGTCAAATCCATGTACAAAAATTGCCACATGAGTTCATCATTGATGGATTCAGGGGCGATGGTAGACTGTTGTTCAAGTCTACCCAGTAGATGAAAAAGACCACTGTGGGGTAGGGCATCATACCAGGTACTCACGTAAAGCAGTCGACATTAATTTATCTAAATAGTTTGGCTCCCCGGGCATATTATCCTTGATGACAGATCCCATCTTGGTTGATGACAGATCCCATCTTGGTTAGATTGCAATCCGAGGTTAGATAGGTACTACCAACATCTTCAGTCGGCCGGTTAATACCCAAGTTTGTGGGAAGAGTGAGTTGCGGTTAAAAAACTGATGTAAGGTAAAGTCTACAGTTACATTACAACAAGTACATAGTATCTTAAACCACTTCTTGAATCAATCTATTGCTTCGTATACACGGTTGTAAGATCTTACAACGTTGGCATTAAATTGTGCAGAAAACGTCTAAAAATATTGTCAACTTACAAATTGTGTCTTGCATTATTATTGGTAATGCTTTTTCTGATAACGTTGCAAAAGTAAAGTTGTAAGTTCAGACGATTACAAGACATATTCTAAACCTTTTATTGACAACGTTGTAAGATCTGACAACCACGTTTCACAGCTTTATGTCATACTAGAATGTTAAAGGAAACCCCAGGAGTCAGCGACTGTCCAGGTGACAAGTCATTCTAACATGTGCTTGCATTGAGATGAAGTCAAACATCATTACATAGATTACGAAGACAGAGAGAGAGAGCAAAAAGCTTAAGTCAAGATACACTCTTCCGCTTACAAAGGGGCACTAAAGTGACGAACAGGACATCCGTGATGTAAATAGAGCCATCCAGGTGGTTAGAGATAAATAAAGCCAAGAAGGTAGTTGGACGTAAGTGGATGCATTTACTCTTTGCTGAGTTATGCCTCAAGCTTAACTGAATTACCTGATTTTCGAAAAGCTACATTTTTCTAAAAACCTAATGACATAATCAAGTCTTTAAAAAATTTAACATAAAATTTAATTTTCCTTTCCTAGCTCTAATCTTAAGCTCCATAAATTTCCTTAATTTCCACAACAATTTCATTCCTCCACAGTATTGCTGCTTTATTTGCCATCTTAAACCTCCTGTGTGGCACATGTCGTCAATGCAAGAAATTAAAAAAAAATGACAAAACTATCAACAATATAAACAAACAATTGTTAACAAAATATGCCTGGAATGACAAAAACCTTACTAATACACTTGCACTATATCTACCATACGAATAGACTTCTACTTTAGATTGCAATATTTAGTTGCAACAAATTTAGCTCTCAATGTAGAAGATAGACAAACTAAACATAATAATAATGAATCATGTTCTAAAAATATAAAATGTATAGAAGAAAATCTGAAATAATATATATATATAAAATGAAATGTTAATCAGTTCCACTGTTTGAATTTCGTTGTTAAAATGTTAAATTGTTTGTTTATTTAATACACGTGTGTGTTGGTGTGAGTAGAGAAAAAGAGAGAAGTTATTACCCAGCAGTTCGACAAAGATTTAATGCAAACGAGACAGACAGTGATTTCTATTAATGTCTAACCATCTGGTCTGTATCCTTTGTATACGAGGGTTACTTTAGTGTCCCCTTTGTAAGCGAGAGAGTGGACACTTACTCTTTTTATACCCACCAAAAGAATTATTTTGTAATACTCACCCATGAATGTATATATATTCTGGGTCCTTTTAAATTCTAAGATGATCCAGCCACGTCTGTGCATCTATCCGTCCATCCGTTCGTTTGTCCGTCTGTTTGTGTCTCTGTTGAAAGCAAAATAGAGTCCGAACGAAAAGTTCTAGAGGGTTGATATTTTACATAAATTGGTTGGTATTGAAAATGGGCAATATCGGTGCACGTTTTCTTTTAGCCCCCATACAAGTGAACCGCGGAAAAACAAAATGAAATTCGTCAGAAATAAGTTTTTATAGGGCCAAATTCACTCTACAAATTTTAGGAGGATCGGTCCATCCCCACATATAATATCCCTTCCAAAAATGAATTTAACGCTCATTATGGGCGATATAAGGAAGTTTCTTACGAGCAAAAATCTATATACGAGGATCGGTCTATAATTAAGCATATATTCTGTATAGTCGAATATTACACTCTTACTTGTTGTCTGTCTCTAGTGATCAATGGGCTGACGTTTGAAGTCCTAGTAGGACAAGCACATGCTGGAACAGTTAGTTAGTTAGTAAGTTAGTAAGTTAGTAAGTTAGTAAGTTAGTAAGTTAGTAAGTTAGTAAGTTAGTAAGTTAGTAAGTTAGTAAGTTAGTAAGTTAGTAAGT
>NC_060953.1:13909359-13915400 GCF_022045245.1 Lucilia cuprina | reverse complement strand
AGATAGATAGATAGATAGATAGATAGATAGATAGATAGATAGATAGATAGATAGATAGATAGATAGATAGATAGATAGATAGATAGATAGATAGATAGATAGATTCTACAGTCAAAACTATTAAATACTTTAAAGTCTTAACTATAGACTAATCTATAGTCTTGACTATAGGCCGATCTTTAGCCTTGACCATGGAATAATCTTTAGTCTTGACAACAGGCTAATATGTAATCTTCATCAGCTACTGGTCCATAGTCTTGGCCATAGACTAATCTATAGTCTTGACAATAGACTTATCTATAGTCTTGACCATAGATTTGACTATAGACTGTTCTATAATCTTGGCTTCATACTGATTCGTAATCTTGGCTATATACTGATCTATAGTCTTGTGTAAAGACCGTTCTATATTCTTGACTATAGACTTATCTGTAATCAGTATATTGTTTTGTATATTAGTATTGATCTATACTCTACTGCGTAACTCATTTTTTTAATCATTCTCAATATGAGGAAAATTAGCAAATCAAATATATATTTTCTAGGGCTAGATAGTCTCTTCAAACTACAGGGTTACAGACTTCATTCATACACACACGTCTACAACTTAATTTTGTCTTCAAACTATTACCAATTGTTGACACAAGTCGACTACATGTCATTGAAAACAAAATACATATAATACGTGAACATGAGTATGGACAAAAAAAAACTCAACGAATTGAACATATACAAGAAAATTTCTTTACGAGGTTAAAGTTGAAAATTTAAGGATTGTTAGTGCAACAAAAAAAGAATAATTGTTGTGAATGGGAATACTCATAAAAGATATCAAATTGATTATGAATAATACCATTGTTAATTTAAACATATTTATAATTGGTGCAAATATAGTATTACCCATACTATATAAAAAATTATATGACAGAAATGTTTATTTGTTTGCTGAAATCTTACTTAAAATTACTTTAGCCCTTTCATTTATAAATTTAAACATATTATGATTGTGACCACATAAAATATGATTACAGTAACCATAATATACTAAATATCTATTGAGTTGTTTTTAATCATGATATACAGCACTCTTCATAAATTTTCTATAAATTTATAAATAAACTCCGAAAATATAAAAACAAAAACATTTTCACAAGTGCCCTCGCATTAATAAAACTTGATTCTTTACTCTACTAAGACAACTTAGTTTCATTTTTTTTTTGTATGATTCCTTCTAAGGTTTCAAATATGCCAGCAACTAAATGAGAAAAAAATAAAGAAAATATTTAAGATGACAAAACTATATACTTTTTTGCCACAACTATAACTTTGGCAACAACCAAACCTAACCACCATACCACTACTACCACCATCTTCAACTCACTGGCAGACCTTAAACTAAACTATACCAATCTTATATAAGACTGATTGCAGGGTGAAATGTTAGAAAGAAAATCTAAAATAAAGAAGATGTATATGTAAATATATACACACAATTACACATACTCACATATTTATATATATAGATATCACTGATACATAACTACACTTAACTCATACATACGTACATAGTATGTTTACTTTAGTCTAATATTAAAAATATACTAACAATTTCACAATTTTTGTTTTTTTTTTCCTTCATTTTTATCATACCATTCCGCTCTATTCCATCAACTTACACTTGAGATGCTTCTTTAGTATGTCCATATTGTGGACTAAAGAGAAAAGGAAAAAGATGATGTAGTTAGTTATAGTAAAACGTAATTTTTCTTTAACATTTTAGTTTTTTTTATTTTTAATAGGAAAACACGTACAAATTAAAAGAGAAAAGTAGTACAATGGTCAGTAGGAAATTTGGGTACTCATTACAGTCTGTGTTTAATTTGGATATGGTGGAATAATTTCCATTACGAATAGTCTATTTAACAGTACTAGTTCTGGACTAGAACTGGACTAGTTCTTAAACTAGTCTAACAAATTATTTATGAACTAATCAAGTCTTAGCCTTGGGACTATAATGTGGACTATTGTCGAGTCTATAAGCTAGTCTATAGTCAGGTTATTAACTAGTCTGTAAATGAATCTATTAACTATTCTAGGGACTACACTATGAACTTATCTATTGACTAGTCTACGAACTAGTCTAATGACTATGGACTCGTCCGTGGACTAGTCGTCTCATCAATATATCGGTAAGTCTATAGTTATCTTAGCCAGTCTATTGTCAGGCTATTAACTAGTCTGTAAACTAATCTATTAACTATTCTAGGTACTACATTATGAACTTATCTATTGACTAGTCTATGAACGAGTCTAATGGCTATGGACTCGTCCGTGGATTAGTCATCTGATCAATATATCGGCAAGTCTATAGTTATCTTATGAACTAGACTCTAGTCTAGTCGTAATGAACATGTCCATAGCTAAGTCAATGGTCCACTGATAAATCAATTGACTTCTTTATTAACGGGTTTATGAACTGGTCTATGGACTTGTCTACAGCTTTGACTATTAATTGTTCTATGAATTAGTTTGTGAACTAGTCTTTTGACTAATTTATAAACTAGTATACTGACTAAGTTAGTCTATAAAAAAGTCTTCTGACTAGTTTATGTATTAGTCTATGGACTAATCTATGAACTTGTCGATGGACTAATCTATGGACTAGTCTATTGCCTAGTCTATGGACTAGTCTATTGCCTAGTCTATGGACTAGTCTATTGCCTAGTCTATGGACTAGTCTATTGCCTAGTCTATGGACTAGGCTATTGGCTAGTCTATTGACTAGTCTATGGTCTAGTCTATGGATTAGTCTGTTGACTAGTCTATAAACTGGTCTATGGACTAGTCTTTTGACTATTCTATGGAATAGTCTATGAACTAATCTATGAACTAGTCTATCAACTTGTCTATTAACTAGTCTATGGAAATGTCTATTGACTATTCAATGGAACAGTCTATTAAATAGTTTATGGACCAGTCTATGAACTAGTCTATGGACTAGTCTACTGTCTAGTCTATGGACTAGTCTATTGATCAATGTATGGGCCATTGATTGTTCTCTGAAGTAATCTATTGAGTTGTCTATAAAGGAGTGTGTTGGTTATTTGATGTACTAGTCTATTAAGTATTCTATGAACTAGTCTATTGACTAGTATGGGGAAATGTCAAAAGAAATAGGAAATAGACTAGTCCATAGAATAGTAAAAAGATTTGTTCATAGACTAACCAATAGATTAGTTTATATCCTAATACATAGTACAGTCATAGATTAGCTCATAAAATAGTCAATAAACGTTTTTATAGACTAGACTAGTTAACGGACAAATCAATAGAATAGTCGATAGACTACTCAATAGACATGTCAGTAGACTAGTCTATGGAAGAGACTATTGGCTTGTCTATGATCTAGTCTATGGACTAGTCTATTGGCTAGTCTATGGACTAGTCTATGGACTATTCTATGGACTAGTCTATGGACTAGTCTATGGACTAGTCAATGGACTAGTCTATGGACTAGTCAATGGACTAGTCTATGGACTAGTCTATGGACTAGTCTATGGACTAGTCTATGGACTAGTCTATGGACTAGTCTATGGACTAGTCTATGGACTAGTCTATGGACTAGTCTATGGACTAGTCTTTGGACTAGTCTTTGGACTAGTCTTTTGACTAGTCTTTGGACTAGTCTTTTGACTAGTCTATGGAGTAGTCTTTTGATTAGAATATGGAATAGTCTTTTGACTTGTCTATGGAGAAGTCTTTTGACTAGTCTATGGAATATTCTATGGACTAGTTTATGAATTAGTCTATTAACTTATCTATTGGCTAGTCTATGGAAATGTCTATTGACTATTCTATGATTGACTAGTAGTATTACATAGGAGCTTACTTAGCATACATCTTCCTTACAAACTTACTAACTAAAGTCTGTTTTAAAGCCAACATAAACTGTTCATTCATACGGTTTCCAAGAGTCCTTTGACATTGCACTTAATTAAAATTACTAACTAAAGTATACTTTAATTATATCAAAAGACATGTTCCTATATGGTATTTCTGCTTGAAATAAATGTTAAATTATATTAGACATAAAGAAAAGACGAAACAAAATGAAAAGAGAAATCACCTAAGTAAACATAATCTGTGACAAAGTCAAACGTTAAAGGTAACGTACAACGTATTGGACAACCAAACATATTTACAGCTCAACCTCCCCCTAACAGTGACAGGCATAAGGCAAAGACATTTTTGGAAAATAAAAAAAAAAACATCGCTTAAAGTTTACACAGACTTGATGTAGTTTTTATGTGGAAATCAAATATTATATATATTTCTTACATTTAAGCTGATACTTTACACACCATCCCCCCTTACAAAAAAATAAGGACAGAAATCACTTCCCTCTAGATAGATATAACTGTAATATTCGAGAGTAAGTGTTAAAATCTTGAAAAGTTGATGTACAAAAATAAAATCAGCTTTCATACGCATACAAGGATAACAATTTTTTTCATTTTTTACAAAAAGTAAGGGAAAATATGCTGCGTTATGTAGCAATGTATGTAGGTAGTTAGTATCCTGGCATACTTATTGCTTTAAATATACAAACAAAAAATATAAAGAGTTTCTTCCCTTTTCTTTTTCAAAGTTGACTAAATACATAATATAGTCATCAGTATTTTAGCAAACATTCAACAACGCCATTGCCATCATCGCCATCATCAACATAGTCGTCACAACCGTATTATCGTATCTTCATCAGGGAGTATGATAAACACCAGTGTTTAGTGTGTATGAAAATTGGTATGGGAAATTTGACGGCCATTATCAATGAAAAAAAGCTGAATATTTTTCTTCTTAGAGATTTAAGTTCAAGATTTGTCTTTGAAAGAGAAGGAAGATTACTTTATTTTGGGGACAAATGAAATAATAAATTAATGTGTTTGGTCTTTAGACTAGTCATAGACTAATCAGTTGATTAGTTCATAAACTAGCCTATGGGCTAGGCTAGTTCATTATTGAACCCATCTGCTTAAACTTTAATCCATTTTCATTTTCATTTTCAATATCGTAGATAAAACTATAGACCGACAGCCTGGACATTTATCACGTATGCTTGCATTCTTAAGCTATTAACTCTGGTCTATCTATTCCAGTTCCAAAGAATGGCAATTCTTAGCTTATCTTAGCTAAATTGTCTAGTTCCCTTATTTCTTTATATGTATGAAGTTTAACAAGATCGGTTGCCAATTCCACAGCACTTTACCATAACCCAAAAGCTTCAAATTGTACGACACGATATACAAATAAACAACTACTCTTATATAGTACAAAAGTACATACTTCCATGCAACTGTCACACATCTTGACACTGTATATCAACAATCGTTTGCAGTTTTAGTTATTTCATTTTGCTTACCTACGAGTCGTTTCCAGAAGTATATTGTTTATGCCTACAAATGTCAGTAGTTTTGACAACATATCTTTATCTTTATCGTAAACAAAAAATACATACTACCCGGCAATTTCATAGGTTGTCGCTTTTATATAAGTATTAAGAAATTAATAAACTGATTACTTTAGATATCAATCGTAATCTATGGAGTAATTAATTCCTACTTTAGTAATTCCAAGTTCTACACTTAAGGTTGTAGTATGCTAACGGTATGTTTGGTAGTAGTCGGTGTTGTTGTATTTCAGATAGTAGGTCGAATATTCAATCCCAACCAGAGGCACTGGAGCCTAAAAGGCAACCAAGGAACCAACTAACCAAGGAACCAACCAAGCAACAAACCAACTAACTAACTAACTAACCAACTAACTAACTAACTAACTAACTAACTAACTAACTAACTAACTAACTAACTAACTAACTAACTAACTAACTAACTAACTAACTAACTAACTACCTAACTAACTAACTAACAAACTACCTAACTAACTAACTTACTAACTTACTAACTTACTAACTTACTAACTTACTAACTTACTAACTTACTAACTTACTAACTTACTAACTTACTAACTTACTAACTTACTAA
>NC_060953.1:13907373-13909259 GCF_022045245.1 Lucilia cuprina | reverse complement strand
TCTAGTTCTGTTCTAGTTCTGTTCTAGTTCTGTTCTAGTTCTGTTCTAGTTCTGTTCTAGTTCTGTTCTAGTTCTGTTCTACTTCTGTTCTAGTTCTGTTCTATTTCTCTTCTAATTCTGTTCTAGTTTGGTTCTAGTTCTGTTCTAGTTCTGTTCTAGTTCTGTTCTAGTTCTGTTCTAGTTCTGTTCTACTTCTATTCTAGTTATGTTCTAGTTCTGTTCTAATTCTGTTCAATTCTAGTTCTAGTTCAGTTCTGTTTCACTTCCTCTTCTTATTTGTATCTAAAACTATTAGTCTCACTGTACATCTCAAAAAACTTAGTTTTAATCTTCCATAGCTTTTGTTCTACCTTAACTAAAAACGAATTAATACTCAAATATATATTTTCCATTTATTTCTTATACACGTACAACATTTTGATGAAAAGAAGGAGTAAAACACGCAAAATGAACATTAAATTGGAAAAAAATGCTTTTAAGGAAAAATAGAAAAAAATCATAAGCAAGACGAAGAAGAGATCATGTGAGAAATTGTGTTTTTCTTTTAGGTTTTCCAAAGTGAAAATTGTTAAGTCATGCAATTATGCTCGTAACTAATTAGTTATTTATGAAATGTGTTTAACCAATTAAACAAAAAAAATAATTAGTAATTTTAAAACAATTTTTTTTATAGATTTTGTAATTGATATTAACTATTTACGCTCTCAAGTTGATATGTTTTTTATAGATGATTTCAATACAAGTAATAAAAGATCCATCAATTTTGACTTGATTGATGAAATATTATATATTTTACCCACATCTCTTTCTATCACTCACTCTCTCTCTCTTTTACATCACTATCTCTTTATTTACTTGTTATAACATTTTCTTATTTAGTTTAACTAGTTTTAAAGATTTTAAAATATTTTACTGTTTTGTTGCGTTGTTTACCAGAAAACGTAACAAGTCTGGAGAAAAAATTAAAACTTTTTTTCTTCCTGTTCTCCATATTTCTTCTTTCTTTTTTGGTTTAAAACGACTAAAGGGAAATTACTTAAAATAACTTCCGTATTTATGTGTGTATATGTGTGTGTTAGTCTGCAAGTGTGTGCTCAAACAGAAGAAGAAAATCAACAAACATAAACACATACACCAACCAATTTTTGGGGGGTGGTATATAATTCATGATTACAATTTTGCAAACATCCTTTTTTGGGGCAAAAATTTTATAAAAATGTGTCTCATTTTTATTTTGTTTTTTTTTCTGTTGCTCAACTTAATAACTGCAGATTATGGTAAAGATTGAAATAAAATATTAAGAAATAAAAATGTAGTTAACCCACTTGCCGGTTAGTGTCATTTTTATACAATGAAGCGACATATTTTTTAATATTGTTATCTTAAAGAAAATTTAATTTTATTTTCAAGATAAATAGATTGTTAAGTTTTAGATAAAGAGGAAATACACTTAAAACGGAAATTTGTAAATAAATCAAAAAAATCACACAAGTTTTTCTTATAGTTTTCGATTTTGGTTTTTATATACTTGACTAGCGTTTTAAATTCAGCGAATAATATACTATATAGGAAGAAACTCAACTTCGAAACGCAAATACTATTCTGAATGTTTAAAATTCCATTTTATTTAAATGTTATTCATATATCGATTTACGATAACCCAATATACGTATGAGTGATACTTAACTTCGTACAATTCTATATTCAATAATACTCATACGTATTTTTAGGTTAATGTTTGAAAGTAAATTATTTTCTTTAGTTCGGTTCTACTTCTATTCTAGTTCTGTTCTAGTTCTGTTCTAGTTCTATTCTAGTTCTGTTCTATTTCTGTTCTAGTTCTGTTCTAGTTCTGTTCTAGTTCTGTTCTAGTTCTGTTCTAGTTC
>NC_060953.1:13903116-13907273 GCF_022045245.1 Lucilia cuprina | reverse complement strand
AACTGAACTAGAACTGAACTAGAACTGAACTAGAACTGAACTAGAACTGAACTAGAACTGAACTAGAACTGAACTAGAACTGGACTAGAACTAAACTAGAACTGAACTGAAAAAGGGACACATTGGCACCCTAAGAACTACAGGTTTCTTTAGCAATACAATTCCATTTTTCCTTTGTGAGTTCCATATAAAAGTTTTGTAATTAATTTCAAATAAAATAAAGTATGTAGATGACACATTCATACAATTTACATTAAGTAAAACGTAACCCGTTTTATTTTTCTTCAGTTTTTGCAAATTTCTCTTTATTTTATCGTTATCGTCGTTGACTTCTTTTTCGAAACATTACAAAAGTTTGTATATGTTTTTCCTTTTTTTGGGGGGATTTTTGTAAAAGTGGTGTTTTTGAAGTACAAGTACTTTATGTATGAGTACAAGTACTTGTACTAAGTACCAAATACTGAATTCTGAGGTAGCTGTTAAATTTTTTTTATTTTTTGGTTTCTGCTGCTGCTTGCTGTTGTATTTTTCGGAGGGTTTTTGTAAATTTAAGCAATCAGAGACACCGTAAAAAACACAAGTTTTATAAACTTTAATTGACAATTATGTGGGATTTGTATGTTTATTATGCTGCCGCTGTGATTCTGTTGTCTTTGCCTTTTGCTGTGTCAAGTAAAAAGTGTCCAACAAGAGTTTTTAGAATCTCTATAATACTTTTAATAAATTTTAATTATGAAACAAGTTGTGATGTGTCAGCCACAATCATTATCAAAATGATTTA
Organism: Lucilia cuprina; assembly: GCF_022045245.1. Classification (NCBI taxonomy): domain Eukaryota; kingdom Metazoa; phylum Arthropoda; class Insecta; order Diptera; family Calliphoridae; genus Lucilia; species Lucilia cuprina. The sequence goes on along the minus strand of NC_060953.1, from coordinate 13,906,492 downwards.
TTTTAAGTGGGTATACGAGGGTCGAAGTTAACAATGGTGTTTGTAGGTGAATTTTAATTGTGATGCTATATGGTATATTAAAATGATTTGTAAGTGTTAAATATTGTGTACAAATGTTACATCAGTATTTGTTGAAATTTACATTAGGGTGGCACACATAAACTTTTATTTTCGGTGGGGACATTAGAATCTTATTTGTTTTCTCTACAAGCAGTGTGTGCCTGGTGTATGTTTAACTGTTTCGTACATTCAACTAACAAAAGTTCAGACAGACAGAGAGATAGACAGATACACAGACACACAGACAGACAGGCAGGCGGACAGGCAGGCGGACAGATCTTCTTAGAATCTAATAAAGTTCAGATTATATATAACTTTGTGTATCCTATCTTAGGCTTTCAATGCTAAAAACATGTAAATTATAATTTCAAATAATTTATTTCTAAAATAAATGCAATATTATCTCAAAATTTAAACTATAACTTATATTCCACATAAATTTTCATAAATGTTTTATAGACTTACATATACATTTACATATCTACGCTTATATGTATGTATAATATTTTTACTAAAAACCCATTTTTGTCAGTTACTTGAGGGGTTGAGGTGTTGAGGGGTTTTAATATTTTGTTATTAAATGTATATATTTTTGCTCTTTTTTTCATCGGTTGCTTGTATGTTTTACACTTTGCATGGTAAATCGTGCTGTAATGGCAGTTTGTTTTTTTCGTTTTGTCTCCACTTTTGGTACGACTAAAAGGCCCAAAACAAAAATGAAACAAAAACCCAAACAAACTCCACTCACTGCATCAGTTTATATATGACGAACATTATAAATATATATGGAAATGTGTAAAATTTACTGAAAACAAAAAAATTTGTCACAATTTTTGTTTTTACAATGGTGGTATAAAGGATGAAACTGCTACTGCCACAGCTATTACCAGTTGTATTATTTTATGTATTGGCTTTTATACTTTATGCCCATATACATATACTATAGTTTTTATGTGAGGAATGTCCTTTTCATTATATCAAAAAAGGAATTTATTGTTGTGGGGAACTGGGTTGCAGAAATAGTAGTAGAGGTTGTAAATAAATTTGGTTTAAATATAATTTTAATATTTTAACAAATCACGTTTTGTATCGTCTGTTATTAAGTGTAATTCTTTTATAGGTTTCTTTTAACCGATTATAATAAATAGGTTATTATAAAAAAATATGATTTGATTGCAATAATAAAGCAGAAATATAATTTTGACCAAAAATAGGGGCATTGTAATTCATTTTTGTTAAAAAAACAAACAAACAAACAAACAAGCAAATAAACAAACAAACAAACGAACTAAATAACCCGATCTGGTCTAGTTCTGTTCTGTTCTAGTTCTGTTCTAGTTCTGTTCTAGTTCTGTTCTAGTTCTGTTCTAGTTCTGTTCTAGTTCTGTTCTAGTTCTGTTCTAGTTATGTTCTAGTTCTGTTCTAGTTCTGTTCTAGTTCTGTTCTAGTTCTGTTCTAGTTCTGTTCTAGTTCTGTTCTAGTTCTGTTCTAGTTCTGTTCTAGTTCTGTTCTAGTTCTGTTCTAGTTCTGTTCTAGTTCTGGTCAAGTTCTGTTCTAGTTCTGTTATAAGTTCTTTTAAAGTATATCGGTCGATTAAGCTTTATCCGTTCGACTTTCTGTTTCTATGTATGAAGCTAGTACGCACGTTTCAGGTCGCAATTTTCTTTCCAATTTTCCTCAAAATAAATTATGTATTTTTTTTATTCTCACTTCTCTTTTCATTCCCATTTGCGTATACCTATATGTATACCTAGGCGTATACTTACTTATTGCAAAACTAATAATTTCATTATTACGTATACGCACAAGTGTCATTATGAACATGGATTTTTTTTCAAATTAAAAGCGTGAGAAAATTATCACTTTTCCGACATATTAGACTCTTGATCGTATGTTAGAATATATCAGTTCTATTTTGCATTACTTCTTAAAAGCAAATAACATAAAATGCAATACTCAAATGGAGAAGAGTATATTAATCTCGGGATTGTGGTGCATGAGTATTTAACATCCTGCTTTTTTTTACAATATTGCTTACCATTTATATAGTTTGTTTTTATAATGTTGTTTTGCGAGGCCAAGGGATTATTATCATATTGATAGCACAATTTATTACTTATAGAGTAGATTTACAGTAACAAAAAAACGGTTATAATTGCAATAAATCACTTTAATTTTCAATGCTAAAATATTCAATTGAATATTTGTGCATTTTCTCTATATTTTGTTTATTCGTTGGACTAACAAAGTAACTGTAAAGTCCATAATTTATGTATAACAATGAAAGGCTTTAACATAAATAATGTAAAAGAATGAAAATCTTATTGAAATGAAAAAGTTCTATTAAAAGGGAATTTGCGCAATTTTCTATAAACTTTTTATAAAAAAAGTGATTTTTGAATACAAGTCTTCTAAAATAATACACGCCAAACAATACACCAGAATTAAGGCAAGACCATAGACTAAACTATAAGCTAGACTATAGACTACAAACTAGACAAAAGACAAAACCATAGCCTTAACTATAAGCTAGACTATAGACTAAAAACTAGACAAAAGACAAAACAACAGCCTTAACTATAAGCTACGCCTTAGACCACAAATCAGAAAATAGACTAGACTAGGTTAAACTAGACTATACGCTAGACTAGACTATACAATATAATAAAGACTAGACTTAAGACTAGACTCTATTCCAGACTAAAAACTATAGACTAGACTATAGACTTTACTATAGACTAGACTACAGACTAGACTATAAACTAGACTATTGACTAGACTATAGACTAAACTATAGACTAGACTGTAGACTAGACTATAGACTAGACTATAGAGTAGTCTATAGAGTAGACTATAGAGTAGACTATAGACTAGACTATAGATTAGACTATAGACTAGACTATAGATTAGATTATAGACTGGACTATAGACTAAACTATAGACTAGACTATAGACTAGAATATAGACTAGACTATAGACTAGACTATAGACTAGACTATAGGCTAGACTATAGAATAGACCATAGGCTAGACTATAGACTAGACTATAGACTAGACTATAGACTACACTATATACTAGACTATAGACTAGACTATAGACTGGACTATAGACTGGACTATAGACTAGACTATAGACTAGACTATAGACTAGACTATAGACTAGACTAGACTAAAGACTAGACTAAAGACTAGACTAAAGACTAGACTAAAGACTAGACTAAAGACTAGACTATAGACTAGACTATAGACTAGACTATAGACTAGACTAGACTATAGACTAGACTATAGACTAGACTATAGACTAGACTATAGACTAG
>NC_060953.1:13881277-13903016 GCF_022045245.1 Lucilia cuprina | reverse complement strand
CTGTTCTAGTTCTGTTTTAGTTCTGTTCTAGTTCTGTTCTAGTTCTGTTCTAGTTCTGTTCTAGTTCTGTTCTAGTTCTGTTCTAGTTCTGTTCTAGTTCTGTTCTAAGTAGTTCTTTTCTAGTTCTATTCTGGTTCTTTTCTACTTCAAGTCTATTGCATTTTTTCATTTTATTTAATTAGTATAAAATAGAAGTCAATCAAGTTTTTTTTTGTTATGCAAGATGTTTGTGTTACTGTTATATTGTAAAGTTTGCGAGGTGTCTTCTATTTTTATTTTAATTTTAAAATTTTTATCATAATTTGTTAATTACTGTTTATTTTGTATAAAACAAAAAAAAACTTAAAACAAATTTAATATCAATCTCAACATAAATAGCAACAAAATTTAAAAATTCCTTATATCCTTAGACACAATTTCTTCCACAAATTTTCAATTTCCTTTAAAATGTCTCATTAGTCATCTATGGACAACTGTCTGCAAGTATGTGTGTATGCTTAGTTTCCGTTAGCCAAAAAATAATCTTTCATTTATATTGACTTTGTTGAATTTTTCTATAAATAAATATTTCACCCATTTACTGGCTCATTTAAACCTTAAAACATTAATCTTTAGAAGAAAAAAAAAAACTACATTTGCCAAAACACCCATAAATGATGTGAACATTATGTCGTTTATTTTTGAACATTTTTGGTAAATTAGAGAAAAAAACCTAAAATTGAAAATGAAAATCAATTATATTGAAATTTTAGTTTGTCTATCGTATTTCCTCATTTAATATTTCAGCAACACCAACTTCAATTGACTTCAATTGCTGTTCATATGTTTGTAGGTTTATATGTAGTATTTGTGAGTTATAAATGTACAACAACAGCAACAACAAAAAAGAAAAATATGTAGATGCAGCAAAGAAAATTGCTTGGATTTTAATTGATTTTTCATTAGATTTTTGTAAACATCAACAAGTTTATGTCGTTTTAGTTTAGTTTGTGTTTTTTTTTCTAACTTTTTCCTTTTCCTTTTAAATGTGGAAAGAAATACCATAGATTTTCAATTATCCTTGGTACAATCTATTGATTTGGCTGTAAGTCATTTGAATAAACAGAAGGATACCAAAGGATTGGTTTTAGAAATCATTGGCATAATTTTTATTTTACGGGAACATAGTAACATTGTAAACGATATACTCAGATAACTTACTAACTAACTAACTAACTAACTAACTAACTAACTAACTAACTAACTAACTAACTAACTAACTAACTAACTAACTAACTAACTAACTAACTAAATAACTAACTAACTAACTAACTAACTAACTAACTAACTAACTAACTAACTAACTTACTAACTAATTAACTAACTAACTAACTAACTAACTAACTAACTAACTAACTAACTAACTAACTAAGTAACTAAATAAATAACTAACTAACTAACTAACTATCTATCTAACTAAACTTTACGAAGTTCCATGCTTCTGTCTTTAAAATCTACGAAAGATTCTCAACTTCTTTATATAATGTTTTGAGACAGGCTGTTGTGAGCTGTTGTTAAGTTACAGGAAGTTTTAAAAAAGGACAGCCTCTAGAATTCTCCTCAGTCAAGAGTGTTTTAAAATTGACTGTTGTTACAGCAAAGTTGAGGTAGGATGAGTTTTTCTAGAATTGTCTCCTCTATTACTTCCTTTCTGAATGTGGTTGTCGAAGGTACGATTTTGATGTTTCAATTTTCCAGAATCCTTAGTACAAAATCAGGGATGAGTGTGGCATAGGCTATAGTTATCCTTGTAGAACATAGCCCCAGAGTAAAATAGGTCTTACTCAACGTAAGATTGGCGACTCTGTGAAACCAAAAACTTTCCCATTCTTGTAAGTTTCTAGTGGGGTTTATGCATTTGTCTTCTACGAAGAAATGTACGAAAAACTAACAACTACTCTAGAAGAGTGTTGTGCGATAGACTGCTGTGAGCTGTTATTTGGTTACAGGTCGGTTGAGGGAGGGGGAGACTCTGTTGAGTTGTGCCTCGCTCATTTCGTTTTTGGCTACAAAGACCTCATAACTCCGAAAGGAGTGAATAATTGTGGACTGTAAGATTGTGATTCCCCCCGGGGGCATGTTACCTTGGCGAGACCTCCGCCTTGGTGTTATTGCAATCCCGGGGTATAAAGAGATGGCCAATACCTCCAATCTGACCGGGATTGAAAAATTGGTTACAGTCTACTGTTTGGCTTAGTCCTTGCATAGATTGCCGGAGGTCAGACCAGAGCACCGCATAATCTGGTACTACGGGTGGCCAGTTGCCCGCAGGACTATGTTCTGGTTGATCAGTTGGTTGAGGTTCCTTCGGGATCCATGTAGTGGCTGTGGTTTAAACCCTAATTCGCAGTCGAGTGACTGTGGGACTAAGCGTTGGAAATGAGTTGGTATTAATTGTATATGGTACGGGATGAATGTGAGGTTCGGCGGGCTCCACCCACCCGTCTACCTAATGAATGTGTCGTATGTTTTTCTCTTACGAATGTGTCGTATAAATGAAATGTGTGTTGAGTTGAATGATGATGGATGAAAGGTATCATATACATTTGATACCATTGAATTTTCATTTCTTGTTCAGATATGTTCAGGGTTTACTCTGTTCATATCAGAATTACCACAGTGTGTCCCTGTTAGTAAGAACAATGTCTACGGCTTATTGATGATCGTACTTCGGTCCACCGGTTACGTCTCTAGGTGCTGTTGCCGAATCAACAGAGCCATAGTAGTGTGGTTGTCTTACAACGTGACTACTTTGGCAAGAGATTAGATAGCTCGAGTACTCCAGCAAAGCACTTGCGCATGGTACCGGTCATAGCCAATGTGCAAAAATTGCCACCTGAGTCTTTATTGAAGACAAAGGGGCGGTGGTAGACCGTTCTCAAGTCTACCCTGTGGATGAAAAAGACCACCGTGAGATAAGGCCGACACGGCAGGTGCTCACGTTAAAACTCTCGACAGACTGTAAGATTGTGATATTGGAATTTGCCTGAATGCTTATGAACACCGTTCAAGACCAGAACTTTTGGTGTTTGGAAGTATAGTCTTTTCCACCATGGTTGGAAAGAGACCCAGATTCTCATATCCAATTGCAAATTCTCAAAATTTTCGCTTTTTCTCTTTCAACATAGAACTTTAGTTATCGCTTACAAAGTAATGTTAAATTGTACTTCTTATAAGATGAGAATAAGCAAGAGGAATGTTTTTTTGTTTCGTCTATAATATTGAGCCTAGAAACAATTAAGTTGAATGAAAATCTATAAAACACTTAAACTTCGATTCTATACCACTGTGATATGATGCAAACTGTATAAGATATATAGGCGTATGAGTAATCTAGAGAAAACTAAAATCCAAAAATTAAATATCACTCATACGCCTGAGTAATTTTTATCAATAAAATTTTTCTAAATTGTACTAATTGCTTTTTGTTGTACTACTATTTGCAGCAGCTACAAAAAAAAAACAAATATTTAATATTCTATATAAGAAACAAATTTTCTAAAATAAAATTTAATATTAAAAAGAAATTTTATACTTTTTAGGAAAACTAAACTTAGAAAAAAAAACATGGTTAATTGCTAAACAATGAATAGAAAACATACAAACACAAAAAGAGGAAGCGATAATAAAAACAACAAAACATCAAAGCATAAAAACTAAGTGAGAACGAAAAAAAAATACTACAACTGCAGCAGGAGCTGAAGCTGAAGCAGACAGCAGTAGAAGAATAAAAACAAGGACAAGGCAATAACAAGATAGAGAAGACGAAGAAAAACTTAAAACATGTTACAACCAACATCATGTGGCCCAGGGCCACCGGATAAAACATTTGAATTTAATAACAATAAAAATAATAAAAACGAAATGAAGCAAAAACGTAAAAACGAACAGCTAAAACAAGAGCAAGAAGTGGTGGTGGTAGTAAAAAAACTGCAAAAAGAAAATGATAATAATAAAAATGGAAGTGGAAATGAAAACTATAAATGTAGAGAGAAAAGAGTAGTGATTGGCGAGTATGATAATGATTATGTTTATGTTGGCAGCCATGTTAATGATGATGAGAATGTTTATGAAATAAGAATGAAAAGCAATGAGCGACAACAAACACAAACTATAAAATTCAACACGAACAAAAACTACAACAACTGCCATTTAAAAAACATGAAATTATATTTAAACAAAATTACAGCAATAGCAAATACAACAGCAACAACAACAGCTAAAACAACTATTGCTACACAAAACCAAAAATCTACTTTTAGCAGAGCAGCAGATTTAAATAATTGTGCTACTACTACTGCTGCTGCTGTTGCTGCTCAATCCTCAATTTTAGCTGCAACAACAAAATTTGTTACTCCTACTACTAATAACAGCAACAACAACAACAACACCACCAGCACCAACTCCTCAACAACAATTTGTTCCAGTACTCGACATACTCGACGTTCTGATGCTGAGACTACAGCAACTACAACAACATTATCACAACCAATAACTGTAGCAACAGTAGCTGTAGCAAATGTTGCCAACAACTTGAATAAGTTTTATTGTAACTTTACAACAGCAGCAAAAACAACAACAGCAACTACTAAAACTTCTATAAAATGGATTTTAATGTTTCTAATGCTTTTTAACATTTTGGCACAAACACCGCATCAAGTGGCAGCTGAAAAGAGCAAACACTGTAAGTAGAACAAGCTTTTATTCCACTTTTTTTCTTTTTATATTTTTGGAAACAATTTTTATATTTTTTCACAATTGACCAATAAATATTGATTAAAGTTATTATAAGTATTTCTTTTTTTCAACTTTTTACTCTCCACTCATACTTTCTTGAAGTTTACGGTTTTTTCTTTTTGTAGATTTTCAGTAAAACAAATTTATAATAAACAAAAAAAGAAAAAACTTATGAAGAAAAAAATCAAGATTAAATTTATTATTAAAGTAGATGAAAGCAAAAAAAAAAAAAATTAAGATTCTGCCAAAGCATAAAACGAAAAGAAATCTCTGTGGGTGGTAGTTTTCTATTAGAAAATCATCGTATGAAGTGAAACCCACATGTTGTTTGTTCACATGGTTGTATTGTGTAGGTTTGTTTTCTTTTATTCGGAATCATGTTAAACTTCATATATTGGTTATTAGGGTGACATAGTTTTTTCTTTTGTTTTGCAAGAAACAAAAAACACTTTAAATATAAATTAAATTTGTCTATTTGTAAAACAAAAAATCAGTTCAAATTCAGTTCTAGTTCAGTTCAATTTCAGTTCTAGTTCAGTTCTAGTACAGTTCTAGTTCAGTTCTAGTTCAGTTCTAGTTCAGTTCTAGTTCAGATCTAGTTCAGTTCTAGTTCAGTTCTAGTTCAGTTCTAGTTCAGTTCTAGTTCAGTTCTAGTTAAGTTCTAGTTCAGTTCTAGTTCAGTTCTAGTTCAGTTCTAGTTCAGTTCTAGTTCAGTTCTAGTTCAGTTCTAGTTCAGTTCTAGTTCAGTTCTAGTTCAGTTCTAGTTCAGTTCTAGTTCAGTTCTAGTTCAGTTCTAGTTCAGTTCTAGTTCAGTTCTAGTTCAGTTCTAGTTCAGTTCTAGTTCAGTTCTAGTTCAGTTCTAGTTCAGTTCTAGTTCAATTCTAGTTCAATTCTAGTTCAATTGTAGTTCAGATCTAGTTCCAGATCGATTTTTATTAATTACAGAAACCTCTTTGGTGTTTCTGTAATTAATATTGTCAAATATATGAATCTACTGGAAGCTACTACACTTGCCATCCTAATACTTATTAATTTCTTTATATAATTGTGAATCTGTGTATCAAATATTTTTATATGTTTGTTTTTATGTTTGAATTTTGTGTACACAACAAACAACATCAAAACTTTGAGTTTTCGTTTATTCTGTTCCTTCCATTTTTTTGCATTAATCATATTCTCTTTGCTTTGATAAAAAATAACTTTCTTAATTTATCAAATAAATAAAATTTGTAAGTTAAAAAGTAGTAAAAGTAAGAAATAAAAAAAACGGGATTATTATAGGAAGTTGATACAACTAGAATAAGAAGTCAGCGAGTTTGAGAAGGATAGCCTAGAACGAGAACTGAACTAGAGCTGAACTAGAACTGAATTAGAACTGAACTAGAACTGAACTAGAACTGAACTAGAACTGAACTAGAACTGAACTAGAACTGAACTAGAACTGAATGGCTTCGCTATCACATAGAAGAGGTTTAATAATGACTTATTACTATTGCCAAATTTATTGCTCTTCTAAACACTAAGATTTACAGGAAACTACGATTCCAGGAAACAGAATCAACGAGAAAGACTGCATGACTCACGTAGATCTTTTTTACCCACAGGGTGAGCTTCTGTGATGACTCAGTTTCTGCCAGTTCACGTAGAAGCACTTTGTCTAATCTCTGACCATTGCTGCCCTGTTGACTAGCTTTCGATATGCAGCATCACTTCCGTTTACAAAGAACTAGAACAGAACTAGAACAGAACTAGAACAGAACTAGAACAGAACTAGAACAGAACTAGAACAGAACTAGAACAGAACTAGAACAGAACTAGAACAGAACTACATGTGAGCTAATGTATATATAATATGAACAGGTGCAGAATAGATGCAACCCGATATAGCTGGTATGAATATACACATTTTTTTAATATTCTACTCTACTCTTCCAGTTTCTGCATTAATTACATTTCTCTGTGTTGTTTTCATTATTGGCTTGTTCATCTGTTTTATACTTTGCATTTATTTTTAAACATTTCCTGATTTGACCGGGAGCAACAACAGTAGCAGGTAAACCTACTCATATAATCTGTTATACACTCATACATATTTTTAATGTGAAATTATTATGCTGCAAGAATACACATACGTAATTGTAATGTTATTTACTTAATTAACACACAAATACTTATTTTTGTAAATAAAATGTTCAGAGAATATTAATATTTTGCGCATTGATAAATTTGCAAATAAATATAAAACACTTTCTCAGTTTAATGATGCGTATGAGAAATAAATAATCACTCCTACGTTCAGTAGCTTTAATATGTTTTTTTTTTTCATTTTTCTCAAACATTATTATTCAGCTGGCTGAAAAGAGCTAAAAATAATATATTTAGTATATAAAGCAGCTTTATTTAAACTATTTATACTATTTAACTATAGAGCCTTTTAACCTCTAAAAGTTTAAAAATCTTAATTCCCTTTGGCCAATTTCTTAATAATTTAACTAATAAATACTATACCTCTATAAATAAAACACTTCCGTAAAGGTATTTATATATTTTTGGCCAACAATAATCATGGCATAAAATCTATAGACTAGACTTTTGGTTTATAAAATTCCTCCCAAAAAGCAACAAAAATTGGATAGTGTCTATGTTCATTTTCGGTAAAAGTCTAGTGATATATTTGCTCTTTTTAGCCATTTATATTCACCAACTATTATATCACCGAAAGCCAAATTTCAATTAAAATTAACTACAAAACAATAAAATAGAAACCTGCCAACAAATGCGTTTTTATTCTTTATACTATTCAACGGAAATGTATGGCAAGTTGGAAAATACAACAAGAACAACAACAAAAACAACAACTATTAAAACTGCAACAAAATACATCTAAAAGATCTATGAATGGAAGTAGTGAAGCAATTGGAATTGTAGACATTGGTGGTGATATTAATAAGGGAAACTTTTCATATCATGGGATCTGAGTAACTAATTAACTAACTAACTAACTAACTAATTAATTAACTAACTAACTAAATACTAACTAACTAACTAACTAACTAACTAATAACTAACTAACTAACTAATTAACTAACTAACTAACTAACTAACTAACTAACTAACTAAATAACTAACTAACTAACTAACTAACTAACTAACTAACTAACTAACTAACTAATTAACTAACTAACTAACTAACTAAATAACTAAATAACTAAATAACTAAATAACTAAATAACTAAATAACTAAATAACTAAATAACTAAATAACTAAATAACTAAATAACTAAATAACTAACTAACTAACTAACTATCTAACTAACTTACTAACTAAGGAAGGAGGAATTCATTTATTTTTAAACATTTGTTTCCGCTAAAAGATTGGTGGGGCCTTTTAACCTAACCTTTTAACCTACTGAAGAATCTGAGGACTACTGATAAAACCTATATTGCCACTGAAGCGACGTTGAAGATGTGTTTCAAGAAGTTGAGAAATACATTTTAGCGTAGTGGGGCATAAAGTAGACTCTCTGATTGGTGATTTCTAACCCCTTGTCGAGGCACTATTGTGTTTTATTTAAGATGCAAGTACTTGTGATCCTCTTAAAGTCAACTTAGTTACAAAAGTGCAACGGGATGTTGGAACAATATAAAGGATATATTGGACCACTTTTGTGGGTATACAAAGTTATGGAGATTCAGGATAGAGAGTTTAAAGTAAATCATTAACGATTATCGTCTTACCAGAAGATTCAAGGGTGTTTTAGAACTTTATGGCTTTTTGAAAATATTTGTTAAATCATACCTCTTGAAAAGCTCCTTTAATTGTCTTCAATATCTGATCTGAAATTAATATTAAATTTAAGTTTTTAATTAGTTAAGTTTAGCTAAATAAACAAAATTGTAAATACTTAATTGAGAATATAGACACAAAAACATATAAAAAAACATATTCCCTACACCACTGTAGTGTTTGTGCTGATATTTGCAGTGCCCAAAAATATAGGTCCTACACATAACCTTAAAGTATACCAATCGGGTCATAATTACGATCTGTTTCGATTTAGCTAAGTCCGTCCGTCCGTCTGCCTGTCCATCCGTCCGTCCGTCTGCCTGTCCATCTGTCCGTCCGTACGTCCGTCTGTCTGTCCATCCGTCCGTCCGTATGTCTGTCTGTGTGTCCATGTAAACCTTACGCTCACGCTACAATTCACAATTTACATGATAAATTGATGAAGTTTGGCACATACACACAGAAAAAATTATCAGTAGTTTATTTTCAATTAACATGTTTTAATTTTCTTTATTTTTTATTTAAACAAATTTTTATTTGTCTTAATTATCTCGTTTATTTGAAACTGTTTTAAACTTATGTGTAAAATTTTGATTAAATTTTTAATTAATTCAATTAATTTTTTAATTGATTGAAAAAAATTTTCTGGCCTTCTTTTCTATTTTAGATTAATTTTTAATATTTTATTTTGAATTTTTGTGCTAGCAATATTTATAATTCTTAAATAGCCAATAAAATTGTAGGCATATAATATTCAACTTTCTTGACAATTTATGAAAAACTTTATATGTTAAATTGTGACAATAAAGTGATAATTTTTGTAAATGCTGAACGCATTGTTAAAGGTCTAGTATTCCTTTAACGTTTTTTGTAATCGATTAATAATTTGATTGTTTTAATAAAATATCAATTTTATATTTATTATATATTTAACTTATACAATTAATGAATTAATCAATGTTAAATCTTGTTTCAATTATTGACATTAATTGTTCTGATTAATTCGTTATTTGGAAAAAATATATATATTTTTATTTTTTTACAAATTTAGTAATTGATATCATCATTTTGGTTATAGGTGCAAAACTTGCTTAATACAATTATTTTGATAATTAAAACTGAATTTCAGTTTTTTCTGTGCATACAAACTCTATTGAAAATAGTAGTAATCGGGCCTCATTTTTTGTCAACACCAAGTAAAAGTGCGTCAGAGCATGATAGTGGACATATCTTAGGGTGTCTCGTGTTATTCGTGAATTAAAATTGACAAAGAGTGATGAAAAGTCATGAAAATCAAATTCTTCCTCAATCTCTGAAACAAATACAATCTGAGGTTCCTGTAGTAAAACATAGAGAAAAATGCAATTCCTTTGGATATAGTGAAACAGTATATTGTAATAGAGAAAACGTGGTAAAGTTCTATCGCATGTTAGAGACTTTTAAGTGACTTGCTGGTTCAAAGTTATCTTTTTTTATAGTGGATTATAAAAATTAACTTTAGTGCATCTATTTAAATGGCGCGCAATAAAACTTTATACAAAGTTGCAATCTATTGCATCGTTGTTGTTGTGAGTATATGGGTTTGTTCATTTTATTTTATACTCCATGTTGGATGGCAATTTAATATTGGCTTTCGACAACAACAACAACACAACGATAACAACAATAAAATGAAAAATTACAACAACACAATAAACTAACTACTAAAAATAATAAATTTTAAAAAGCACCAGTACTTCATACACTATAGAGCACTTTACTTTGTTTCTAATTTTTTTTCTCATGTTTTTCAAATCATACTTTAGTTAAAATGGACAACAGCAAAATGAAGCAAAAATAAAATAAAAATTTTAAAAAATATATATTTAAAAACACTTGATGGCAAAAAAAAAATAAAAGAAAAACAAAAATTAAATAAGAAAAAATAATAAAAAAATAAAAGAATCATTTAGAAAAAAATAAATAAACTAATCGGCTTAACGTAAGCTTAATTTTGCTTTCTGGTCAAAGTAAGCAAAAGAAAAAAAAACAAAATACAATTTTAACTACAAAATGTACGTTAAATTTTTTATTTAAAAGATTCATACACCAAACCAAAGTTACTTATAAATCTCAACAAGATGAACAAAATACTGCTCAACGAATGAAATATTATAAAATAGACTTAAAGCAAAAGCTTAAAAGAAAATCGTTTTGTTGTTCTATACGTCTTTATTGCTGCTTTGCTGTTCTACATTGTTGGTTGGAAAATGAGAAAAAAAAGAAAATTGTTGATTTAAAACTAAAACTAAAGTGTTTAATGCCTCGCGCGTTTTAAGCTTTTTTGTTTGAAAGAGATTAGAATGAAAGAAAAAATAACAGCAAGTATGAATGTTTAGTTGGGCATGGCCGATCATATGATACCCTACACCAGTTAGTATGTTTAAAGATTAAGCTTTTATTTCGTTTTTTAACTTTATTATGGAATATTTTTATTTATTGTTGACAAAAAAAGAGATTTTTTACAAAAGGACTCATAAGGGAGTATGGGGGACAGACGGACAGACAGTTGGACAGACAGATAGATAGAAAGGCAGACAGATAGACGAACATAGCTAAATTGACTCAGAATGTGATTCTGAGCCAATACATACAGACAATTGGACAGACAGAAAGACAGCTGGACAGACAGACAGTTGGACAGACAGTTGGACAGACAGACAGACAGACAGACGGACAGATAGACCTATAGCCAATACATACAGACAGTTGGACAGACAGATAGACAGTTGGACAGACAGACAGACGGACAGATAGACCTATATACGGATAGACAGACGAAGATAGCTAAATTGACTCAGAAAGTGATTCTGAGCCAATTGTTGTAATGTTGAGCCAAAAGTTGCTGAACAATAATTCAGAGTTTCAGAACGATTACTCCTTTCATAGATCGTGTGCAACATAGGCTAAGAGTTACTTTCCCTTATTGTGAAGAACAGTACCAGATCATTTCATATATTTAGCAAGTGGCTTAAGTTTCCAGGAAAATGTAGATATATTAATGCAAATAGATCAAATCATTTTGAATACTTTTTATACCCTACACCACTGAAGTGGGTAGGCCCATATTTACCCCTTCTCCCTTATGAGCCCTCTTATAGAAAATCAATTTTTTTCTGTATTCTGAAATAAAGTTAAAAAAAATCCACATTTTTAACATAGGGACTAGTCATAGGGTGTCATATGGTCGCCCATGACGACTATACTTTTATACTTGTTTATAAATATTAATGGTCAACATCTTGACATAAGGATCTTAGTTGTTTCTTGAATCTATATCGATATCATAAATCTTGAACTAAAAAATTTTTAAGTCATAAAGAGATCACAAGACGAATAAAGAAATTCCAGAGCAGTTTTCGAATTGTCCAGATCGCACAATGTGCAGACGTCAATTGTATCGCCTCAAAGACCAATTTTTGCACATTAGTCTTCTTTTGTTAGTCGAATTTGGAAGATCACAGCTCCATTTATTGCCTTAGATTAGTTTTACCTATTTGTAGGAAAGGCTCTTTCCGAAGGAACCATGAACAATGTGATTATATTTCAGAGCTCTATCTAACTATCTGAATCCAAAAGCTTATTTAGCAAATAAGTAAGGATTGAAATTCTGTATTTTATAGCTAACAGTTTGCGAATAACTGCTCCTATTAGCTAGCTTTTAGTTGGCTGAAATTTCCTTATTAAAGGACACTACTTAATGAGCAGCTGTAACTATATTGAAGGCAATATTACTAAGCTTAAGAAGGACAAAAGAATATTGTTGTTAAGTTCCATAACAGAGAAGATATAACATCCCTGGCAGCGTTACCCCCCCCCCCCCCCCCCGGGGGCATGTTGCGTTGATGAAAGACCCCATCTTGGTGTGATTGCAAGCCCGGGGAAAAGAGATGCTTGTCTGCCAGGACTATAAACTGGTGATGATCAAAATTGACATGGGTTCGTATAGGAGCAGCACAAAATATGGTACTATGGGTGGCCAGTTACCCACAAAACTTTGTCCTGAACTAGTATAAATCATACAGCAAGGCTGTGGATTAATAAAATGTTGGATTTGACTTAAAAATGCTAAGATTGGGTATGAGTTGGTGTGCGGTGTACCATTGGAAACTTGTATCTTATGGATGAGAGGGATTCTGTGCTATATTTGTAGAGTTGGCAACAGAAAGAAAGACGGTTAGAATGGCGGAGATGTTGAGTCATTGTAGAAGTTGTTAATCTATATTTTTTGGAGTCCTTGTGGCCAGTGAAATAATTATGTTATTCGTTTTTACGTTGCTGTTGCTAAAACACAGAAGCCATCTCAGTAGTGTAATAGGGCAACTTTAAAACAACCAAGAATGCACTGGAGTGAGTTTTTACTAAATGTGAATGTTTGTAGAGATATGACACTCCTCATAGCATCAATAGTATGTTTTGACATGATGTTGGGTCACTTCTAGCTTCTAGTAATTGGCTTTTCCTTTGTCAGGTTAGATAGAGCATGTTCATGACACCTGATATTCCCCAACGGGGCTTTTTTGGCAAAAGACTAGATAACTCGAGTCTTGAGTAAAGTGCATGTATACTGAACCGGAAATTCAATGTGATGAAATCGCCATTAGTGTAAGATATACAATGGGGTGGTGGTGAGTCGTCATAGAAGCTCGCCCAGTGGTCGACAAAGATTACAATGAAATAAGACCATTCGACATTCCTCCCTGTCAGTGTGCCTTTAACAAGCTTTCATCAACAAGTACCCAAGCATACTTTTATCCAGTTTTAAAACCTTCTATATCCTGAAGTATCAACAACTTCATGCAGGTCACTTCTCACCGAATGTGTTTTTAAGACATGCATGTAGTGCAGAAGTTAGTTGGACTAATGATAGAGAAATCAGTATTTTCAACAGAAGTGACTGATTGGTCTTTCTAGTTTTACCAAAAATGCCTTTTACTAATCTAATAAACCTGATAAATACTATTTTCAAAATCTGTGCAGGACTGATTTCACTTTTACTACTCTGTATTGTTACTACTTATTTTTTTTAATAATCCTAACCATTGGAATGTACTTTTCTAAATGTAATGCTTCAGTAGTATTTTCCAAATTTCAGCAGAATTGATTCCAAGTTTATCTTTTCCTTGAACTTATCATTCGGTTTGATTAATTCTTGGCTTTGAATAGTTCCTTCAACATGTGTTCTCCCAGTGTTTCGGTACTGCTTTCCGTAATGTTATCATCCGTTTGATTTAGAATACAATTTTTTGGAAAATACTTTCGGTAAACATGATGCTGCCTTTATTTCTTCCAAATCTGTGCACAACAGATTCCATGATGTCAACATTTGGTTTTATTAGGAATCATGATTTTCGAAAATTTCCTTTTGTAAGTGTCATACCTCTATTGTATGTTCCATGATGGTATCTGAAGAAGTCACCTTTTTCATCTTGTTGCGGAAAGCATCCATACCATGGCTCGAAATATAATCTGGAAACCATTGACATTTTTTTGATTTTCTTTTAAACCTTCTGGTTATCGACTTAAAATTGTAAAAGCTATGATGTTAATCGTAACCATAAGGTGTTATATATTACAACCAATGAACCCATTGTTTTGGTACTAATTCCAAGTTTCATATAAAAATACTGCCTTTCAAATGAATCCTTTCTAATTATCATTTTGTCTCTTCAGTTTCCCGTCAACTGCAGAATCATCTTGACTGACCATCACATGAAATGTGTACCGTGTGCAACGTGTTTCGCGAGACATCACATCACTAGATCATAAGATTGACTGTATCCGCCAATAGGTTCAAATCTTGCACTCTATTAAGCTGATGTAGTAGAGATCGCATGTGAAACTAAGCGAATCAGCCAATTCGGTATCAAAGTTGCTGAAATCCAATCTGGACTGACCATCACATGAAATGTGAACCGTGTGCAACGTGTTTCGCGAAACATCACATCACTAGACAATAAGATTGACTGTATCCGCCAATAGGTTCAAATCTTGCACTCTATTAACCTGAAGTTGTAGAGATCGCATGTGAAACCCAGCGAACCGGCCAAATCGGTATCAAAGCTGATGAAATCAAATCAGACCATCACATAGGATCTGTACCTAAGACGAAAGACTCTGAAAATCGATTTTGCAAAAAACATTATTAGCGATGAAAAATGTGAACCGGCCGAATCGACACCGAAAGCTGCAGAAACATCTAGCCCGATCATCACATCAAACGTATACCGTGGAATAATCCATCATCGCAACCGCCAATAGGATCAAATCTTGCCTATTTGCTTCGATCGATACAAAACTCTCTTTATAGTTCGATTGATGCAAAACCTTTTCGTTCGCTTCACTTTAAGGCACATGTGGACCAGCATTTTTAAGTCAAACATCCAATAATATAAATGTAGATGGCTTCAGAACCACAACCAAAACTAAAGCTAATAAAATATTCTATTGTGAACCCTTTAAATAGTTTCATTTCGCCCACCCCTTTCATGAGTTCTTTTACAATTATCATTTTAAAACTTAATTGTTTCTAATTGTACAGTTAACAGGAATAAATTGTAAATACTACAACCGTAACACATTATAGCCAAAACTAAACAAATTATAGCAAAAAGAAAAAAATTGCTTTCATTTTACAACCCCTGCGTGTAAAAATACCAGTTAAAATGAAAAAAAAATACTTAGAGGGAGAAAATGTTGAAAAAACAAAGAAAACAAAAATTAATACCTTTCAAAAACAATTTGCAACAATATTAATTCAATTCAGCCAACATAAACACAACAATACAATAGTTTCACCTACACACATACAAAATGTGTTGAAATTTTGTGTGTATATAATATGGACGACCAAGACAACTTCCCCCTCTCCTCTACCTTAAGTCTGCAATAACCATTTTATTTAGCCAAAAGTTAAATATTCAACAACAAAAACTTTAGAAAAAAAACATAACAAAAAACAAAAAGATCAAATAGCAAAAATAAAAAGAGTTTTAGTGTAAAAGGCTTAAGGATATTATCTTTGGAAAGAACAAAAGAAGCAAAACAACAAATTGAAATTAACAAATAAAACGTTTTAAACTAAAATAAAGAAAACACGTAACAAAAAAACAACAACAGCCCATAGAAAGTAACAACAACAAAAAAAAAACAAAAACATTTCTGTTTTTTAAAAACGAAAAAAAGAAGTAATATAAATTTCCTTCCTAAAAACACCCACAATTTCAACACGTTTTATTTAAGCTGTTGTTGTTTTTGTTGTATTGTTGCTGCTTCTTTTTTTTTCAAATTCCCCCCAAAATTTTCTAGTAAAAATGGCCAAAACCGTTACAATAACAGCAACAAAATTAACATTAAACTTTAGCGCATAAATTACTCATTTGGAAAATAGCTACACTACCGGTAAAAATTTTAGCACACTGATATTTGTAATAGTATAACAAATAAGTGTCCGATAGAGCACCACTATATTATCAACATAACAAAAACAACAAGCACAACAAAACTAAAAACCTTCAAACCGTCCAGCCAACAGCTAGAAAACCTTCACCCCTCGTCCAAACAGCAACAGAATATCCCTTCAAAATTCATGTTGTTGTGTGTTTTGTTCGTACTTTTTTTTTCTAAATTGGACCGACTTTCACCGTCTGTAAAATAAGTAGAAAAAAATCGAGGGCATTTACATATTGTATATGAAATTTTGAAAAAAAAAAAACAAAACAATACACATCTAGCCAACATCGTCTGCAACCCTGCAAACA
The DNA here is from genome assembly GCF_022045245.1 of Lucilia cuprina. Lineage (NCBI taxonomy): Eukaryota > Metazoa > Arthropoda > Insecta > Diptera > Calliphoridae > Lucilia > Lucilia cuprina. Next base: position 13,886,654 of record NC_060953.1, on the reverse strand, counting down.
TTTATTATCGTGAAAATCAACTAAAAGTATCTTACGAGCGATAAGACCCATTATATGTAGGGTAGAAGGGGGCCATACGCCACTTTTTTTTGAGGCGGCCTTAAATTAAAACCACAATACATATTCTTAATTTTTTTCTTGGTTCGGATACTTAGATATGTTGGCTTTAGTTTTATTCCTTTCAATTTTTCTTAAGTCATCCTTATGTACATATTTTTTTAACTTTTCCGCACTGACCAAAAACGGCGATACCGCCCCATCCATTATTTCATTGTGTTTTTGCAGATCGATGTCTTGGATTTAATTATCAGAAGCGACAAACAAACAAACTAACTAACTAACTAACTAACCAACTAACTAAGTAACCAACTAACTCACTTACCAAATAACTAACTAACTTATTAACTAACGAACTATATAATAAAACAAAGTTTTCCTGTTTTTGTTGACATACTAGAACTAGGGTTCTATAAATCGACCTTCGAATAATCGAACAATCGACTTTTTGTCGAAAAAAGTCGAAGTCGATTATTTTGTTCCAAAAAAGTCGATAACTCGACTATCGTCTGTGAAAAAAGTCGAAAAGTCGACTTTATTAATAAAAGTCGAAAAGTCTGAAAGTCGGAAAAGGTCGATAAGTCGAAAAAAGTCGAGAAGTCTAAAAAAGTCAAAAAGTCGGAAAAAGTCAGAAAAAGTCAAAAAGTCGAAAAATCGAAAATTCTAGAAATAAGTAAAAAATAGTCAAAAATTTTAAAAAAGTGGAAAAATTCAAAAACTCTAAAATAGTCGGAAAAACTCGAAAAAAGTCAAAAAATAGTCGGAAAAAAGTAGAAAGAAGTCAAAAATAGTCAAAAATTTTAAAAAAGTGGAAAAAAGTCAAAAACTCTAAAATAGTCAAAAAGTAAAAAAAAACCGAAAAGTCGAAAAAAGTCGAAAAAGTTGACACCTAAAGTGATTCTGAGCCGATTGATACACTTTTAGGTAGGTGTAGGACCAATATTTTTGGATGTTAGAAACATCATCACAAACGCATAATATCCTCTCTACTATCGTAATGTAGGGTATACAAATAAAAAGGACAGCATGGAAAAACATAGGAGAGAATGAGAAGGGGGTACTCGGAGAGAGTTCTAAGCTAACTCAGCTTATCTAGTCTTTAGTCCAGACTATAGATTGATCTATAGTCCAGACTATAGATTGATCTATAGTCCAGACTATAGATTGATCTATAGTCCAGACTATAGATTGATCTATAGTCCAGACTATAGATTGATCTACAGTCCAGACTATAGATTGATCTATAGTGCAGACTAAAGATTGAACTATAGTCCAGACTATAGATTGATCAATAATCTAGACTTTAGATTGATCTACGCAATCGCAGAAAGTTATTTCTATATAGTTGTTTGAAGAAAGTTTCATTTCTTTTAAAAGTCTCATATACGCGTCTCAAAATAGGTAGGCTTTACAAAAGATAGTTCTTTCCGATGAAATATCTTTTATTGCCTTATCATATGGAAGATAATTTTTCGTTACTTTCGCAATAGAATACGTTTGCTAGGCATATAGAAAATTATATTTGTTTCGCTATTTATTTGTTTATGCACCCATACATAGAAATGACGTAAAGTGACAGTGGGCGAAAGTGTAAAGAAAAGACAATAAAATAATTAGCTAATGTTTTAGCTTTAATTGAAAAATTAAACGGATGGAATTGATTTCATTTTAAACGCATCTAGAATAAGTCTAGAATATAGTCTCACATTAAATTCAAATGGTTTTAACACCCTTATCCCAATAAGTCTTCTACCAAACCTACTCAAACATTATAAGGAACGAGGAAATCTGTAGGATGACTACATCCACATAGAATATTTGGTTGCAATCCTTTTAAGAGTATCTATCGTAATATTGTCTCCTGACATTACTTAACTGATATATATATAGTTTAGTCAAATCTTATTATGACATCAACTCTAGCATAAATGTACCCAAATCAACATCAATGCTACCATGTACTCAGAAGATACACCTCTATAAATATTTTTCATTACTCGGCCCACTGTTAGACTTAAATTTTTTCCGCTAAAAAAATCTAAAACAAAAAAACGAAGGCAATCAACTACAGCTACATAAACTCATGTGTAGACATACAAAAACCAACATAAACACGCAATACTAAGGACGTGAGTATGGTAGGTATGTATGTGAGTAAGTGTAGGTATTTAGTCTACCTCTTACCGGGTAATGACTTGTAGTAGACTGTGTTTTTTTTTGTAACGCTTCTTTTTTTCGTTCCTTTTATATGTTTCTTTTCTCTTTTTTTCTGTAATGTATTGTTGTTGTTGTAGTTACTAGGACAATATGAAAAAAAAAAACAAAAAAATTTAAGAAGGAAGAAAATATAACAATAACAACAGTAGCAATACAACAAGTAAATGTAACATCAAAGCCTATTTGTAATTACGTTTATAATGTTACACCAATTTATTTACACTGTTATTGTCTATACGCTTTAGAATTTTTCTAAAAGAGGGGGAGTAGAGCACGGGTGTCTCGTGTGTGCGTGTATGTTGTAAACATATATATTTTGTTACAGTATAAGTTTTAATGTATATTTTAGGATGAATATTAGACCATAAATATGCCTACAATTAAGAAACTCGACTATAGATTGATCTTTAATCCAGACAATATATAGATCTGATAACATGACTATAGATAAATATATAGACCAGACTACAGATTGACCTATAGTCCAGACTATAGATTGATCTATAGTCAAGACTATAGATCGATCTATAGTCAAGACTATAGATCGATCTATAGTCCAGACTATAGATCGATCTATAGTCCAGACTATAGATTGATCTATAGTACAGACTATAGATTGATCTACAGTAGAGACTATAGATTGATCTACAGTACAGACTATAGATTGATCTACAGTCCAGACTATAGATTGATCTATAATCCAGACTATAGATTGATCTATAGTCCAGACTACAGATTGATCTATAGTCCAGACTATAGATTGATCTATAGTCCAGACTATAGATTGATCTATAGTCCAGATTATAGATTGATCTATAGTCCAGACTATAGATTGATCTATAGTCCAGACTATAGATTGATCTATAGTCCAGACTATAGATTGATCTATAGTCCAGACTATAGATTGATCTAAAGTCCAGACTGTAGATTGATCTATAGTCCAGACTATAGATTGATCTATAGTCCAGACTATAGATTAATCTTTAGTCCAGACTATAGATTGATCTATAGTCCAGACTATAGATTGATCTATAGTCCAGACTATAGATTGATCTATAGTCCAGACTATAGATTGATCTATAGTCCAGACTATAGATTGATCTATAGTCCAGACTATAGATTGATCTATAGTCCAGACTATAGATTGATCTATAGTCCAGACTATAGATTGATCTATAGTCCAGACTATAGATTGATCTATAGTCCAGACTATAGATTGATCTATAGTCCAGACTATAGATTGATCTATAGTCCAGACTATAGATTGATCTATAGTCCAGACTATAGATTGATCTATAGTCCAGACTATAGATTGATCTATAGTCCAGACTATAGATTGATCTATAGTCCAGACTATAGATTGATCTATAGTCCAGACTATAGATTGATCTATAGTCCAGACTATAGATTGATCTATAGTCCAGACTATAGATTGATCTATAGTCCAGACTATAGATTGATCTATAGTCCAGACTATAGATTGATCTATAGTCCAGACTATAGATTGATCTATAGTCCAGACTATAGATTGATCTATAGTCCAGACTATAGATTGATCTATAGTCCAGACTATAGATTGATCTATAGTCCAGACTATAGATTGATCTATAGTCCAGACTATAGATTGATCTATAGTCCAGACTATAGATTGATCTATAGTCCAGACTATAGATTGATCTATAGTCCAGACTATAGATTGATCTATAGTCCAGACTATGGATTGATCTATAGTCCAGACTATAGATTTATCTATAGTCCAGACTATAGATTGATCTATAGTCCAGACTATAGATTGATCTATAGTCCAGACTATGGATTGATCTATAGTCCAGACTATAGATTTATCTATAGTCCAGACTATAGATTGATCTATAGTCCAGACTATAGATTGATCTATAGTCCAGACTATGGATTGATCTATAGTCCAGACTATAGATTTATCTATAGTCCAGACTATAGATTTATCTATAGTCCAGGCTATAGATTGATCTATAGTCCAGACTATAGATTGATTTATAGTCCAGGCTATAGATTGATCTATAGTCCAGACTATAGATTGATCTATAGTCCAGACTATAGATTGATCTAAAGTCCAGACTTTAAATTTAACTATAGTCCAGACTAAAGATTGATCTATAGTCCAGACTATAGAATGATCTATAGTCCTGACTATAGATTGATCTATAGTCCAGACTATAGATTGAAATTAAGTCAAGAATATAGACCGTTCTACAGTCAAAACTATAGACTATTCTACAGTCATGACTATAAACTGTTCTATAGTTAAGGCCATAGACTGTAGAGAGCATATTCTATTTATCAATTTTTGTTCAATTTAATAATCAATACAAAGAAAAGTTTATTTCCATTAATGTATGATTTATAACTGAACAAAATATCTACTCAAATTGCAGTTCCATTAAATCGCTCCGCCCCCACAGCGTTCAATTTATACATCTCTGATTTTAATGTAGATTTCTTTTTTTAACGGTTTGATTACATTATAAGTAAATAAGTATTTGCTATATCTATTTAAAGGTGTCATTAATGATAATATTTCATGCTAAATGGATGAAAGAAAAAAAAGGTTAAAATATATTTCTATTGTTAATGGAGTTATGGAAAAATACTCGGGGTTGTCGAAAACAAAACAACAGAAGAGAATAACTTAAATTGAAACGGTATAAATATTGTTATTTAAACGTTATTATTAATGTGTTTTGTTATTTTCCTCCTTCTTCATAAAATTACGTTTCAATAATCAATATAAATTATGTTCAATAAATATGTTGACAAAAATACGTTACAACCTTTATTTATATGTTTCCGATGACATCCTTTAACAAATATTTATGTTCTATATTATTCGTTTTTATAAAATTGCCTGCAATTCGTTGTGTTTTTTTTTAAGAAAAATATGGCACGAAAGTTCTAAAAATTTGAGGCGACACGTTTTGAAAAGGGTTTAGAACTGAACTAGAACTGAACTAGAACGGAACTAGAACTGAACTAGAACTGAACTACAACTGAACTACAACTGAACTAGAACTGAACTAGAACTGAACTAGAACTGAACTAGAACTGAACTAGAACTGAACTAGAA
>NC_060953.1:13878862-13881177 GCF_022045245.1 Lucilia cuprina | reverse complement strand
AGTTCAGTTCTAGTTCAGTTCTAGTTCAGTTCTAGTTCAGTTCTAGTTCAGTTCTAGTTCAGTTCTAGTTCAGTTCTAGTTCAGTTCTAGTTCAGTTCTAGTAAAAAAATAAATAAAATGCGGTTTATTGAGAAACTAAAAATAAAACATTTAAAATAAACCAGTACAATATGTAGTCAAATAATGTCAGTACAACTGGCGACCATCTTGCAATTGTGCTACTTATTAACAATATATTATAACAACTACAATATTCAATAAATATAACTTTCATATTATATGACTTCATCAACAAAACCAAAGACGCCTTCATTGTTGTCGTCATCATCGTCATCCCTATCATTATCATTATAACTAACTACTATCAGCGTTTCAACCATATGTCTGATGCAGTGTTTTGTTTACTTTTACTTACTCCTCCTTTATTCTCTGTCTCTCTCACCATGTCTTCTTTTAATGGATTTTTTGATTTTGCAGTTCAACCTAACAGCAACACTTGGTTGTGCCACATAAATTCATTCTTTTTTTTCTAATACCAATTCGTTAAAAATAAAAAACAAAACGGAAATAATCTAAAAGAAGAAATACTTATAATGTTGTTTGCATATGGGTTTATGGAGGTTATTTTTTCCTGTTTGTAAAATGTAAATATATTTAAAACCCCATTGCGCTAGATTCTTTCACTTATTATGGTTTTTAATAATGTCTTTCGATTTAAAATGTGTAATTTTTTCTGCTTGTTTTTATCTTTTGTGACTTGCAGTTGTTCTCCTTCTTAAAGATTTAGGCAAGTTTATGCTAAATGTTTTCCTGTTTTTTTTTCACATTTATAATTTTTGCACTATTCTCCTTGGTTTATTCTTTCTAATTTTCTTTTTTGGGTCCTTGTCTTATGAGCCTTTTTTTATTTGACCATATAAGCATCACCTAGACTTTGCAGATTGCCTATATAGATACTAGCATACCCTGGGTGCTTCGCTACCCTAACTTAAATAAAATACATAGAAAATTTTGTTTACTTTTATAGAAAACTAGCATACCCTGGGTGCTTCGCTACCCTAACTATGTTCAATATCGTAAAAATATCAAAAAGTACCATCGGAAAAACGAAAAGGTACAAAGGTCACTTTCAATAAATTCTCATTTAATAAAGACCGTATGTTCCGGTTAACCATTATGAAGAATCCATTTGAATAATAGAAAAGTACCAAATAGTTCCCACTTCCAGAATATTATTCAGTCAAGACCATGTATGTTAAAATTAATGTTCCTAGGTTGAATATTTTAGAAAATTAAAAAAGTACAATTTATGAGATAAAAAGTACTAAAAAGTTGTCCCTTAAAGGATCTTATTCAATGAGGACCGTGTATGTTTAATAATCATGTGTTTTCAGTTCATATTCAAGAACATACATAGAGTATCATTTGAAGAAAGAAAAAGTACCAAAAATGGAATAAATTTTACCTAAAAAGTGTACAATTTTTCCCCTTTTTGCTTAGAAATGTACTTTTTCGAGAATTAAGTTTACAAAATGTTTCGTATTTAAATCTACATAAGTATATATCGCAGATAAAACTCAAACGAATCAAATCTGCATTCATTTGTTCCAGAAAAATTGTGCTTTAAAAAAGGTACCAAACAATTTAATCGAATTTGGTCCTATATATGCCTTAGTACTCGAATTCTAAAATAATATACCAAAAGCATATTTTGTATGAGTAAATAAACTACTTTTTGAAATTTTATAAAAATTGGCTCAATGAGTTTGAATAAAATTAAATTTCCCGTTTTTCCCCTTTTTGGTACTTTTTTACCCAGTGAAATAGCAAAAATTTTATTACAATAAATATTACAGAGTTAGTCCGTAATTTAATAGGAATATTCCAATAAACCGAAAAAGTTTTCTTAATGTGCAAAAAAAAAGTACCATAAATACAGTTTTCTCCCTTTTACACCCAAAAAGAAGTGAATTTTAAAAAAGTACGAAACAGGTGTCTTATAATTTTGAAAGATGTATCCAAAATATTTAGAAAAATTTGATTGTGTTAATTAGTTCAAAAGCTATAAAGGGCTAAAAAAGGTTCCAAAATCACCTTTGTTACACATTTTTACACCTTAAAAGTACGAATTAAAAAAAAGTATCAGACACCCATCTGCTCATTTTAAGAGTAGATACGGGTGCATTTAAAAATTTTCTTGTATCACTAATATTGTGTAATATAATTAAGAAAACCTGTTCTACCCGTTTTTCCCCCTTTTTACCCGTAAATGTACAAATTTCCAAAAACACATTTACTCTCAAAATTTCATGATT
>NC_060953.1:13870542-13878762 GCF_022045245.1 Lucilia cuprina | reverse complement strand
CTAGAACTGAACTAGAACTGAACTAGAACTGAACTAGAACTGAACTAGAACTGAACTAGAACTGAACTAGAACTGAACTAGAACTAGAACTGAACTAGAACAGAACTATAACTGTAATTAAAACGGAACTAGAATAGTCTATAAACTGATCTGTACACTATCCTATTGACTATCCAAAGTATTAATAATTTGATGTAAAAAGTAATTTAAACGTATTGAGTTTTCCATCCCTGATGTGCTATATAATTCGGCATTGTTTTAACTTTTGTTTGTGTTTCAGTTAAGTATTCAGCAAGGGGAGTATGAGTTTTTCTCTTGCTTGGCGAACTCGCTTGCAAATGTAGTAAGTGAATACTACTAACTGCCAAGTGTAATTCGACCAACCCATCAACCCCACTAGTTCACTTGCACACTAATTCACTAACTTACTCATATTCACACAATGTGTGTGTATGTGTTGCAGTTGTATTTTATGCTCGTGTATAGTGTGTATTGTTTTAAAATGCCGGTTAGTTTGTAGTAAAAGACAAATTAGTTGAAGTTGGTTATTTATGGTCAGCAATTGTTTTTAAACCAATTTTAGTTTTATTTCGCATTTTTTTGGAAAACAAAATTTGGAATTCTGCTGGTTTTTTTTTTTTTTTTTTTTTTTTTTGCAGAAAAGTGTCAGTGTTTAATATTCTTATACAAGGGAAAACTTATTGCCAAATGAAAATCACCAAATGCAAAATAATAACATTTTTTAGAGTCATTCGAAAACAAAAAAACAACAAATCTTTGGATTAAAATTGTAAGAGGATAAATGATGCATTACAATTGTTTTAAAATTTAATGTAAGTAGATTTATCATTTTGACTGTTTTTGCAAAAGTTTTGATTGAAATATTAAATTGCTATTATTTTGATTGATTTTTTTATACATATGAATGAATGACACTGTACTGAAATATACTTTGTTCTCAACTAGGGGTGGTTGTAAAAACATTTTAAATGGAAGAAATGACACTCCGAGATAGTAATTGAATGAATTTCTGTGACGCTAAAGAAAGTTCAGTTCTAGTTCAGTTCTAGTTTAGTTCTAGTTCAGTTCTAGTTTAGTTCTAGTTCAGTTCTAGTGCAGTTCTAGTTCAGTTCTAGTTCAGTTCTAGTTCAATTCTAGTTCAGTTCTAGTTCAGTTCTAGTTCAGTTCTAGTTCAGTTCTAGTTCAGTTCTAGTTCAGTTCTAGTTCAGTTCTAGTTCAGTTCTAGTTCAGTTCTAGTTCAGTTCTAGTTCAGTTCTAGTTCAGTTCTAGTTTAGTTCTAGTTCACTTCTAGTTCAGTTCTAGTTCACTTCTAGTTTAGTTCTGGCTCAATTCTAGTTCAATTCTAATTCAGTTCTAGTTCAGTTCATGCTTTAAAATTAAAATTATCCATACCTGTACCAGATACTTCTTACGGTTTTCTTTTTTCTAAAATCCAATACAAATTCAACAGACACAAAAACCCAAAACAGGACATGCGTACTCTTAAATATACACACATTAACAGTTAAAGATCCTAACATAAAAAATATTCAAACTCCCATTCTGTTAATATTACGTTATGTTAAAATAACAGGACTTCAAATAAAAAAGAGTGTAAAAAACATAAATAAATATCAAAAGGATAAAGAAAGAAAAACAAAGAGCGAGAGCAAGCAGTATGAGTTGTAGATGGTGGTATGTTAGAGTGTGTGTGTGTGGTTTTCTGTATCCTTACAGTTTTTTCTTTATTTTTTGTGTTTGTTTGTTGCAACTGTATAATCAAATAATTTTGTTGGGTTTTTATAGATGAGTACTGTTTTGGTGGTGGTTGGGGTTTTTGTTTTTCATTAAATTTTTTTTAGTTTAGTTTTTTTTTTTTTTTTTGTGTAAGATACGCAACACTACTATATTGAGGATGATGAATGAGTTTTTCGTATGTAACAGTTTTAATTTGTAAGTTTTGTTGTTATTGTTGCTGTTCTATCTTGTTACTCGTTAGTTTTTATAGTGCACGTTTATGTTGTAAGAAACGAGAGAAGAAATTCAGAGTTGTCAAGGTTTTTAATGGTACTTAAACAGCCTTGATTTAATGACACATTTTCTGTTTGTTTTTTTTTTTTCTTTTCTAGATTTATTCTACTCAATATATTGTAATTATTATATGTATGTTTTGTAATAATTAAATTAATACAATGAGACCAAATTATATTTAATTAAAATTTTCTTAAGTGACAGATTTTTTTTTTTTTTGAATAAAATAAGTGCTTGGTGATATACGTTTTCATGAAAATAAAATCACTTAATACAAGTCAATGATATATTAATTAAAACATCTTATATTGATATAGATGTAGTTATATATATGTACTAAAGTATCGTTTTGTTAAGTAGGTGATATGCCCAATAACTTAATTAGTTATATGGATTTTAGTGATTTTCCAAAGTGGACCTTATATGGGAGCTTTAAGCAATTATGGACAAGTAGGTATCCATAATACGAGTGACTTGAGTCTATATTAAGACTGAAAAAATAAGGACTTTAAGTTGCCTCAAGAACTCTGTAGTTACTAGTTTTTACAATAGGTCACGGACTAGTAATTCAGAGTAATTCAGAGACTAGTTAAAACAATATTTATAAAATAGTTTAGAGAAGGTTATAGACCAGAGTTATATAAAGTATATACTAGTTCATAGTTAGCAATTATACAATACTTTTGTCAATAACCTAAACATTACAGTAGTTAATACAATGGCTCACACACTAGGACCAGAGATATAAGCCGATGCAAAATTATCGGCGGCGGCGGCGCAACCATTTTAGGTCGGCGGCTTGTTATAGAAAATATTGGCGGCGCCTAAATTCTCAGCTCAATTTAACTTTTTCTGCAGAAATTGACCTTATAAGCGTTTATTGTATTGGAAAATCTCTAAAAATTAGTCTGTTATATAGAAATCTGTCTCTATCTATATCTCTGCAGAAAATGGACATTTATAGAAGTTTTCTCTATTTTTTACAATATTTTGTTCAATTTGCAATAAGAATTTAAAATAGTGGCAACTTCATTCAAATTGGTGAAATTATTTTCCGAAAGACATGTGGTGTTCCAATCTTTATCAGCAGGCTTAGCTTTTGAGGCGAAAAAATTGGGCAGCGGCGCCGCCTGAAAAATATTACCGGCAGCCAACCGCAGCCGATTTGAACCGTTTCGGTTTGTGTCTCTGAATAGGACCACAAACTATTCAAAAGATTCAAATACTAGTAAATTTATAGGCTAGTAAGAAGACTGGTTCATATAACTATCAAAACGCATGGAAATAAAATGGCCTACAAACTACTAAACTAATAAACTGAGTAGTCAAGACACTGGTCCATTACTAGTGCATAGGTTAATGTAGAAAGCAGTTCATAAGCTAGTCAAAAGATTAGTCCACAAAATAAACAATAAACTAGATTATTCCATGGTATAATAAATAAACTAGTCTTTCATCATCAAAATGTGTTAATGAATAAAGTTTAAGACTGGATTCAGAGCCACATAGTTTTTCTAAACGTATAGTAACTTTTAGAAGTATTATAAATTTCTTAAAACTTATCGCCCATAAGGTCTATTTTAGAAAATGTCTTTAACGCAACTTACAGGATCAGCAATGCGAGTACAGAGATGAAATTCATTATTAACAAGTATGAATGTATAATAGAGCATAGTCGACCATATAATACCCTACACCAGTGATTATGTTATAAATGGGGATTATTTAAAACAAAAAATAAAGCATTTGATTTGTTTTTCAACTTTACTCCGGAATACTTTTACTTTTTTTGGCAAAAAAAATGGATTTTTTACAAGAGGGGTCAGAGAGGAGTAGGGAAAATTATAAACTTATCCTTATAAATGTAGGTATTGAAATTCACGTCTACTTCAAAGTTATTTATGTAGAAATTAAAAGTGTGACTAGTGTTTACAGGTAAATTTTGACCTTCAAGTCATTTTTGAAGGGAGTTTGTATGGGGCCTAGGGTCAAATGAGGCCCGATAATTAAAAAAAAATCGATAATGTCATTAAAAGTTCTATAAAACTAAGTTTTGCCGACTTTTGTTGACATAATAGAACATTTAACTAAATTAGCCAAAAGGCACTTTTCGGGTGCTACGGTTGTATGGGGTCTAGGCGAAACAATGGACCGTTTTCATCAATTTTCAATAGGCTTCGTCCTCAGACTAAAAAAGAGTGTGTGTGCCAAATTTCATCCAATTATCTTAAAAATTGCGACCGGGGATCTTGCGCACAAGGTTTACATGGACAGCCAGCCAGACGGACTTAATCAATTCAGAAAACGATTGGTATACTTTATGGTGGATATAGGACGAATATTTTTGTAAGTTACAAACATCCGCACAAACCCAATATAACCACACACTAAAGTAGTGTAAGGTATAACAAGAAAATATAGCAAACAACAATAGCACAAGCAAACACTAGCACTTTCAGAGTCGCTTAGATCCATCTATCTTATCTATCTATCTATCTATCTATCTATCTATCTATCTATCTATCTATCTATCTATCTATCTATCTATCTATCTATCTATCTATCTATCTATCTTTCTATCTATCTATCTATCTATCTATCTATCTATCTATCTATCTATCTATCTATCTATCTATCTATCTATCTATCTATCTATCTATCTATCTATCTATCTATCTATCTATCTATCTATCTATCTATCTATCTATCTATCTATACATCTGATCCTTTCTCTGTCCCTCATATGTCTGTTCGTCTGTTTCTCCGTCCATCTGTCTGTCAGCCATTATGTACGCCGGGCTGTTCGCCAATTTCTCAGTCCATCCCTCTGCCTTCTCCCGCCTATCTGTCGTGCTGTGTGTCCATGTCAATCTTCTACAAATGCTATAGGTCACAATTTTTAAGTTTATCTGATTAAATTTGTTGCATACTCTTATTTTGCTTTAAAGATTAAGACTATCGAAAATAGTCTATTTTATCGCCTAGCCATCGTACCCCCCAGTTAGGACTTTATAGCCCATATATTTTATATGTTCTTTTATCTCAACAAAACTCGGCACAACTTTCAGTTATACAAGTTTAAATGATACTACAAATATTCATAACGATCGGCCCTCATGTGTGCCCCCATATAAAAAGACACTTTCAGAAAACGACAAAAATTTGCTTACAAACACTAATATTGGGATGAAATTTTAAACATAACCACTGGTGTAGATTAGCACAAGGCCATTCCCGACTATATATTCATATTTCTTTCCTTGCAGAAACTTTTCATTAAAAGAGTATTCATATTTTTTTTTTTTTTTTAGTTTTTTCCACAGGTTTATAAAAAGCAGACTTAATATGGTATCCATTGCTATATAATACATTATCTATCTGATCCATTTTACAAGTAAATCTAAGAAGAAAATATTGAACATTAATTTCCAAACTAAAATTTGTTTTTTACATAAATACTTAATATCTAGTTTAAGGACTTCACTGTTATTGGATTAAAATAAACGATATAATAATTGTCATCAGTTAGGGTCAACTAAGAAAACATACATACATATATGTATGTATGTGTGTATGTATACTTCATTTTCCTATTAAATTAACATAAATGCACACATATAAAATATTCAATATGATGTTTACACATAATTTAAATGAAATTAATTATATTCCTTTAGTTTTTTTCTCTTTTTTTTGCAAACAAATACCCCATAAATTCTGTAAAACAAACACACTTGACAACACTACGCACACACACAAACACACACACACGCAGTTGTAATGATATGGGGGAGGGGCAGGAGGATTGTATGAGTAATACACATATACATAACGAGAGAGTTGTAATAATAGCAAAATAATTTTTTCATTTAATGTTAAAAGGAGGTTAACATAAATGTTATAGTATGAGAGAAGGTAATATATTAACAGAACTGTAGTAAAACAACAGGAGGGTGAAGGGGGGGGGGGGATGAGATGTTGATGATAAATATATTTTTTATATATTTAAGCAAAGTTTTGTTTATTTGCAAAGAAATTAGGAAATAATTTAAAGCAAATAATAAAATAGAAAATGAATTGTTTAAAATATAATAACTTATAGTGAAAAGAGAAAAAAACGGAAAGAAAGAAGGATATAGAAAGTAAAGTAAAAAAGAATTAAGAAAATATAATCAATTTGACAAGAGTATGAGAGGTTTACAATCATTACAACTGTAATTTTTACAGGTCGTCTTTACATTTTGATTAAAAGAGAAAGAAAATGCAAACTAATTGAAAATTTTTTAATAAAATAAAAATATTAATTAATTTACCATGTATTGTTGTTGTTGTTGTTAGTGCTGAGAGTTTTAAACTTTGTGGCTTATCATTAAATCCTTTTAAATTCTTTTTGCAAAAATTTTTTGAAAACTTTTAAACACTTTTTCACACTTCACTTGTTAATTTTTGTAGATTTTCTTGAGAATTTCTTTAATTTTTATTTTTTGATAAAATTTCTTATAAATTTAAATTTTTTTTAAGATTTTTTCTTAAATTTTATAAAATTTTTAAATTTAATTACACGACGCGGTAGTTAAATTTTTTAATTAAATTAAACAAAAATTTGTTGTTTGTTATTTTTTAGCAAAAAAAAAAAGAAATCAAACTTTTCCTTGTAAGAATCAAAGGTCCGTCAAAACGTTTAATCCATGCAATGATCAAATTTCAAATAACTTATTACAACTAATAACGAGTTCTATAATTCGTTACTAGTAATGTTTTACGAATTGCTTAACATTCTTTTTAATTACATTGAAATGCTTTTAACATAATTCACACTCTCTCTCTCTCTCTCTCTCTCTCTCTCTCTTGATGTTATTACAGCAAAGAGATTGAGTCAAAAAGTAAAAAACAATAAAAGAGCTGGCCACAGTAACTCTACAACTTAGTTATCGATTATTTTTTTCCTTGGCCTTCGTTATTAGGTTAGAAAGAGATCGCTATAGTCATCACTGGCAAATTTCTAACGGTGAATAGAAAAGCATAAACGTATACAAGCCATAGCTTGTTAATATTATAAAAAAAAACACTTTTTTTAAGTTTGACAGCTTCAAAATTTTTTTTTTTAATTAATTTTCCTTCAATTTTTTCAATAAATTTTCTTTAAATCTTAAAACTTTTCTTCTTAAACACTTATTTCGTTAACTTTTAAGGCTCTTCCGCCTTTGGGTTTTTTCTTAAAATTCTCATAATTTTCTTAATTTTACCGCTTTTCACCATAAAATTAATTTCTTTACATTTTTTGGCGTTTAGTCTTTTGGTGTTTATTCCGTTTAGTGAAATATTTATTTCTTAGTTAAACCACCACCTTGCGTATCCTGCTGCTCTCCGTTAACTAATATTTCATTTTGAACTGTTAAGCTCATGGAGCCATTTCATTTCATTTATAAAATTTATTTTTCCACCCTCATCTGCTAGTAAATAATTCTATTCTATTCTTTGCTTTTTCACTGTTTTACGCATATTTTACTTTTCTTGACTCCTTTTAAGTCTTTTTTTTTTCTCTTGTCCTGTCATTTTAACTTTTTCCTTTTGCCTTTTGTTTGTTACTCCCCTTTCTTATTACATGTGGTGGTTCATTTCCAATGTTTCGTGTTATAATTATTAATATTAAGCGGCATTTCAAACAACCCCTCGAATACAAAATAAATATAAAAGAAATAAAACCAGCAAATTGTATGTAGTTTAGTGTTTAATTAAAACTGTCATGTTAAACATTTTATTAGGGTTTGTTTCTCTTCGTTGTTGTTCCTTCTCTCGTACTTCTTACCGTTATTAACAGTGTGAGTGAATTTGGTAACCCTTGTTATGTTCAACAGAGTTGTGTGTCAGAAATCTGTTGTTTAGGTGGCAGTAACGGTGGAATGTTAAGATTTTCAAATTAACAGAATTTGGATTAATAAAAAACTGCATCGTCTGAAGTTAAAATTTTGAGTACAAATAAGCTATAGCTTAGAATAAGTTTTGTTTTAGTTTCCTTCTGTTCTAGTTCTGTTCTAATTCTGTTCTAGTTCTGTTCTAGTTCTGTTCCAGTTCTGTTCCAGTTCTGTTCTAGTTCTGTTCTAGTTCTGTTCTAGTTCTGTTGTAGTTCTGTTCTAGTTCTGTTCTAGTTCTGTTCTAGTTCTGTTCTAGTTCTGTTCTAGTTCTGTT
>NC_060953.1:13863463-13870442 GCF_022045245.1 Lucilia cuprina | reverse complement strand
TTCAGTTCTAGTTCAGTTCTAGTTCAGTTCTAGTTCAGTTCTAGTTCAGTTCTAGTTCAGTTCTAGTTCAGTTCTAGTTAAGTTCTAGTTAAGTTCTAGTTCAGTTCTGGTTCAGTTCTAGTTCAGTTCTGGTTCAGTTCTAGTTCAGATCTTATATGCCAAAAAAAGGTACCAATCGTACCCATATCCTCAACTCCAACACAAATATAGACAATTTGCTGCTACTATTATCCTCACTGGAAAAACGATAAAGCAAACAACCGTAAATTGTGTGTATAAATAAGTGTGTTTGCCGTGAAATGAACCTTCAAAAAGCTTATCAGATGAAAAGCGTACTATAACGGTCAAAAAAAAAATACAACAATCACAAAAACAAAAAACGAAATGAAAGAAATTTCAAACCACACACACACAGTTACCAGTAAAACAGACAGGTATTGTAAATAATCATACCGTGTGCATGGCAGGCAGACAGGTACTGAAGAAAATGGTAAATGCTTTTGTCTGTCTGTCAGCCCCTGGAAATTGTAAAGAAATCGAGTAGACTGAGTGGTCGTCGTCGTTGTACTCATAGATTGGAGTAAGTTATATATGTATATGCTGGCTGCCAGGGAATAACGTGGAGATTATTCAAAACAACTAAAAAAAACACACACACAAAAAGCAAGAAGCAAAAACTAAAATGAGTTAAGGTAAAATATGGCCAGGGTCAGACACCTTTACTCACACTAAACTATTTGTTCATTACGTCTAAATAATAATGAAGAAAATCGATTTTTTGTACGCAAAAAAAACTAATTGTTAGCTCAAAGAAATTTTTTGAAAACGTTTTCACCGATTTCATTGGGCGCTTGTATTTTGAAAAGAATACTCAAAGGTTATTTAGTGATAACAGTGATCTTATGAATCATGTGGTCAATGAGAAAAACTGACAAATCTTTAAGATAATTTAGATCATTAATTTTCCTATGAAACCATATGTGTATACTCCAACATTTTCTTTGTAGAACTATCTTGAGAATTTTATATAGCAATTGCTTTAACGCACTTAATGTTTTGGGTGTAAAAACCTAAAGAAGCCGTTAAAACACAAGAAGTGCCAACAATGAAAGACAAAAATTTCGCATAGTTTTTGAGACAAAGTTGAGTCAATGAGTTTGGTAAGACCATAAATGGAAGTGTTTAACAACTTATTATACAGTAGTCAAAAATAGTGACAAATCAAGAGAGATGTTTCCTTTTATATCTTTAGATTTCATCAGCATGACATTCTGTAACATGCCACAATGTTATATTTGTTTAAATTGAGTTATCGCTACGGGTCTTCACAAGAAAATCGAGAAATATACTTAGGTATCTATTGATGATTAAGTGTCGGGTAGAGTTTTAGGATGTACGCCATTGTATGACGGACGATCGATAATGTATGAGAGTGTCATGTGTATACTGATCACATTGTAAGGTTGTTCGAACAAAAACTTTCGTGAGCTGTGTGAAACAGAATCAAGATAGAAGATCAAAGAGTAAATAGCAGACATATATGATCAGGAATATGATCCAAGAAAGGAGATCATTGTCAAGTGGAACATTGAAACAAACTCCAAACAAAAACTTTCGGGAGCTGTAAGAAATTGATCGAAGATAGGAGATCTTTGAAACAAAGCCTGCAGTAATCAGTTGTAACAAACCCTTGCAGTAATCAGTTGTTACATGTATATCCAAGATTGAAGATCAGTGAGTAAAAACAGACATGTACTCCCAACAAAAACTTTCGGGAGCTGTGAGAATTTTATCTAAGAAAGGAGATCATTGTCAAGTAGAACATTGAAACAAACCGCTGAAGGAATCTGTTGTTACATGTATATCCAAGATTGAAGATCAGTGAGTAAATAACAGACATCTACTTCCAACAAAAACATTCTGGAGCTGTGAGAAATTGATCCACAGCCTGAAGGAATCTGTTGTTACATGTGTATCCAAGATTGATGATCAGTGAGTAAACATCAGACATGTACGATTATATTATATACTCCAAACAAAAACTTTCGGGAGCTGTAAGAAATTGATCGAAGATAGGAGATCTTTGAAACAAAGCCTGCAGTAATCAGTTGTAACAAACCCTTGCAGTAATCAGTTGTTACATGTATATCCAAGATTGAAGATCAGTGAGTAAATAAAAGATATGTACTCCCAACAAAAACTTTCGGGAGCTGTGAGAAATTGATCCAAGAAAGAAGATCATTGTCAAGTAGAACATTGCAACAAACACCTGCAAGAATCTGTTATTTTATGAATATCCAAGATAGAAGATCAGTGAGAAAACATGTACGATTATATACTCCAAACATAAACTTTCACGAGCTGTAAGAAGTTGATCTAAGATAGGAGAGAGGAAGTCTTTGTCAAGCGGAACATTGCAGCAAACTCCTGCAGTAATCTGTTGTTATATGAATATAAAATATTGGATATCAGTGATCGTATTTGACTGTGAGAGAGTTATAACTGAATACACTTCCATTGTTACGGTCTGCACTATACCTATGGGTAGCACGACATTCGGATATAATCGCCAATGAAAGGGCAAACGTACTTGATAATAGTTTGACGCAATGCGGACTTAGTTGAATCATTGTGCGCAAGAATCGTATACTTTCACTGAGAATGATGAAGAGAACGAGAAGCCTTTTGGGAATGAATAAGTTGGCTTGTGACGAATTATAATCAAAATGTCTTGGCAGTAATGTTACGTACGATGTTACATCCCTCACGAACGCACGTTGGAAAATTCGGAACTACACATCTACAAACCTACAAAACCTTGTGTGCGGGAATCGTATACTTTCACTTAGAGAAGAGAACGAGAAGCCTTTTCGGAAGGAATAAATTGGCTGTGACGAATTCTAATGCAACCCTATATTAAGTCTCATGTCCATAACAAAAAGTATGTCCTGTCATCAGTAAGGATCAACAACATATTAACAATAACCTCATGTATTTTCTATACAATTTCAACACAAAACCATTTGACATTTCAAGTAAGGGCAGATCAATAATTTGTCTCTAATTTCCCTAAAATTATATAGTTACTCACGGTATTAATACATTAATCCTTATAACTATGTGGTTGATTATTATAATTTCTATAATTATTTACAAACAAATTTGTTTACTGAGAACAAAACAAAAAAAAAAAACAACTAAAACCAAACAAGAAAAATAAACAAATTCGTCAATTTATTCTACTATCTTCTTCCTTAACTACTTCCTTAAAGCTTTAAATTGAACGAAAGAACTAAATGGTCTCAATACCAGTGTGCTTTGTTTATTAATTGTGTTTTCACCAATACTACACGAAACTTTCTATTTCCTGACACTTCCTGCAAGCAAACTCACATACATGCGAAAACTCCATAGATGATTGATTTCTATGTGAACATATTTCTTATATTCATAGTTTTTTTCTCATACGTTCTCTTTATCACTTGGTGTCGTTTTGTGTTTTTTCTTCTTCAAGTTTTTCTTTATTTACTTGTTTTGTTTTTGGTATATACATATGTGTGTATGTGTGTGAGTATGTTCTCTATCATCTTGATTAATTGTTTTTGTTCTTTTCTTCACAAAAAGATATTCATATGTGAAGAGACGTACACAGACACTCTTGAATATTAAGGTTGAGTTTTTTTTAGTCTTTCAATGTTAAAGGGGTCAGATTATGAATCAGGTCTCTTCTATAGTATGGAGTATAATATGGTCTCAAGTATGGACTGCTATCTCATCTGAACTATTATCACGTCTATAGTCTCATCTATAGTTTGGAATATAGTCTTGTCTATAATCTCGTCTAGAGTCTGAACTATAAACTCGTCTAGAGTCGGAACCATAATCTCGTCTAGAGTCGGTACTATAATCTAGTCTATAGTTTGGACTATAGTCTCCTTTCTAGTCTAGACTATCAACTTTTATTAGGCTATACTCTAGTCTTGATTATAATCTCTTCTTTAGTATTGGCTATAGTAGTGTCAGTAATCTGAATTATAGTCTCTACTATAGTCTCGTCTTTAGTCTACACTGTAACTTGTTTACGGTCTTATCTGTAGTGTGGACTATAGTCTTGTTTCTTATCACGCCTATAATCTGTACTATAACAGTCTGTGGTCTGAACTATAGTCTCGTTTCTAGTCCAGACTTTCAACTCGTCTTAGACTGATCCATACTCTCGTCTCAACTATAAGCTCGTCTATAATCGAAATTATTATCTCTACTACAGTCTCGTCTATAATCTGTCCTATAACTTCTTTACGGTCTCATCTGTAGTCTAGACTATAGTTTTGTTTCTAATCACGCCTATAATCTAGAATATACTCTCATCTCGGCTATAATCTCTTATACAGTCTGGACTATAATCTCTTCTATAATCTCATCTATGGTCTGGACTATAATTCAGTCTATGGTCCGGACTATAGTCTAGTCTATAGTCTCGTGTATAGTCTGGACTATGACGTCGTCTATAGACTATAGTCCGACTTAAAGTCTGGCCTATAGCCTAGAATATAGTCTGACCTAAAGTCTGGTCTATACTCTAGACTATAGCCTCCTCTATATTCTGTGACATATCTGGGCTGGACAGTTGTCTCGTCTGCAGTGTGGACTATAGTGTGAAATATAGACTCGACTATAGCCTGGACTAGACTAACTATTGTGTAGACTGAAGTCTGGTCTATAGTCTAGACTATAGTCAGGTATGTAGTATGGACCACTTTAGGTTGGATTATAGTCTATATTCTGTACTTTAATCGAAACTATAATCAAGTCTGGACAATAGACTAAACTATAGTAAGTTTTATGGTCTAGACTATAATCTCATCTATAGTCTGGGCTACAGTATAGGCTATATACGGTACTAAAACCAAAACACCCTAATACATTTGTATATATCAACTATATATTAAGAAAACAATAGTGAATTACTAAATACATACACATTCTTTCAAACCTACACATCCTTAAACAACTGGCAAGTTTGTATGTCCTGTTTTTGTTGTTGTGCAAAAACAAAAATATGTTTTGTCTTAATTTTTCGCACTAAACTCATTAGTTTTTTCAACGTCCTCTACTAACTAACCAACTAACTACATCTGCTCTTTTTCAATCGTAGTTTCAGTTCCACTACCGTATCTTTTTCGTTCAGGTCTTAAATTTTCCTTAATACTGTATTCCTTGTAATTTGAAAGGAAATTTATTTTGTGGTAGTTGAACTTTTTTGTTTCAATTTTTTATTTCATCTTTTTTTCCCGACTGTCATCTAATTAAATTTTAATGTGTAAAGTTGTTAGTTTTCTTTTTTGTAGATTGTGTTGGCATGTGTTTGTGTAAGGTTTTCGCGTTTTTCGTTTGCTGTAAGTTGTAGAGATTTTTCTTGTTTGTTCGTTTGTGTGTGTGTGTATGCTAAACTTTTAAGTAGTTTAAAACCAGCAAAAGACAGCCTACAAATTATGCCAAACTATGAGTAGAAATTATTCTTAGGATAGGATAAAGAGTTTAAGATTTCGCTTAAAATATGCTTAAGCAATTCTTAAAGCATTTATTATTTTGGGATTTTGTGTGATGCAAAAAAATATAAACTAAAGAAACGGAAGTGCAGCCAGAAATATCTTAAACAATCCCGACTGTAAATCAGACTTTATTCAAAACTCTAGAATATAGAGTATAGACTAGACTAAAGACTTTAGACAATAGACTGTAAACTATACTACAGACCAGATTGTAGACCAGACTATAGACTAGACTATAGACTAGACTATAGTCTAGACTATAGACTAGACTATAGACTAAACTAGACTATAGACTAGACTATAGACTAGACTATAGACTAGACTATAGACTAGACTATAGACTAGACTATAGACTAGACTATAGACTAGACTATAGACTAGACTATAGACTAGACTATAGACTAGACTATAGACTAGACTATAGACTAGACTATAGACTAGACTATAGACTAGACTATAGACTAGACTATAGACTAGACTATAGACTAGACTATAGACTAGACTATAGATTAGACTATAGACTAGACTATAGACTAGACTATAGACTAGACTATAGACTAGACTATAGACTAGACTATAGACTAGACTATAGACTAGACTATAGACTAGACTATAGACTAGACTATAGACTAGACTATAGACTAGACTATAGACTAGACTATAGACTAGACTATAGACTAGACTATAGACTAGACTATAGACTAGACTATAGACTAGACTATAGACTAGACTATAGACTAGACTATAGACTAGACTATTGAATAGACTATAGACTAGAACATAGACAAGACTATAGACTAGACTATAAACTTAAATATAGACTAGACTTTAGACTATATTTTATACACTATAAAATTTCCTTAAATAACATAATTTTTTATTAGTTAATTTATATTAAATTTATTTATTTATACTTATTTATGAAATACAAACACAAATAGAAGAAAAAATTTTATGTGTGATGATTAAAGTCAATTAATACGATTTAATTAGAGATTAATACACAATTAAATTAATTATAAACAAACAAATAAAAGCATATAAACTATCAAGCAGAAAAAGTTAAAATAAATTTTTATAAAAAAAGAAATATATTAATTAAAAAAATTATTCAATAATAAGTGAAATTGTTTAGTGAAGCTTAAGCGAGTAAATGTTAACTATGGATTTGTGGCAGGACGAAAAGTTAAGTTTGGTGATCGAGGAGTTAGGTAAGGTTAAGTGGGTTGCTCGCTAGCAAGCGGGTTCATTTGGAGGCCTTGTGGCCTATTGTGATATCCTTAGAATTACCATTCCCTAGCGATGAGAGAATGATTACCCTTGAAACGATTTTTTTTAATTACATTTATGTTAAAAATTCATAATGGTAATTAGCATTCTTTCCCAAATGTGTAGCATGCAATATATTTTATTTATCTACGTATGAG
>NC_060953.1:13861619-13863363 GCF_022045245.1 Lucilia cuprina | reverse complement strand
GGACTATAGATTGTCTATAGTCTGGACTATAGATTGTCTATAGTCTGGACTATAGATTGTCTATAGTCTGGACTATAGATTGTCTATAGTCTGGACTATAGATTGTCTGTAGTCTGGACTATAGATTGTCTATAGTCTGAACTACAGATTGTCTACAGTCTGGACTATAGATTGTCTATAGTCTGGACTATAGATTGACTATAGTCTGGACTATAGATTGTCTATACTCTGGACTATAGATTGTCTATAGTCTGGACTATAGATTGTCTACAGTCTGGACTATAGATTATCTATAGTCTGGACTGAAAGTGTTAATTGTAGTTAGTTTAAAGTTTTTTTAATTACTTTGTATTTGGCCTAAAAGACATCAACATTATAACTATTATCATTATAATAGAGTTAATAAACCATAAATATTAATCAGTAAAGTAATTGTTGAAATAACAAATACTGCAAATTTAAACAAGAACTAAAAAAAGAACACACAAACACACACAATCAGTGAAATAAGAGAACCCATAAATACTCGTTGTTGTACTTTATCAAAAGTTAAATAGAAAATGTTAAAAATATCCATACGTACATGTATGAACTTTAAAATGTACATTTGTTTTTGCTTTTTCTTCTACTAACTTGGTCATATTAAGAGTCACAAAACTTAAATAAAGAGAAATTCGAAATAAAAAAACATATCAAAGTACATACGAAACCAAAAAAAAAAAAGATTGATAACAAACAGAAAAACACCTTTTTTACTTATTTGAAATGGTTAAATCGAAAAAAATAATTGATAACAAACAAAATATTAAATATTTTATAGAGAAGTCATAACAAATACTCCCGCCGTAGCGGTAACAACTAAATAAAAGTTATTTTTTTTTTTTGTTTTTGTATTATTAATTATAGTAAAAGTTTTACAAAAGCGACAACAAAAAAATAAATATAAATAAATTAACGTGCAAGCGTTGCAAACGGAATAATAAATTTATTTAAATAAATTGCAAAAAGTTCCACAATAACAAAAAGTATAAACAAACAAAAACAAATCACTTTAAACAAAAATAAATAATGTTAAAGAAATTAAAAATAAAATTTAAAAAAAATGGCCAAAATTAATTTAACAAATCAACATAATCAAGGTGCGTTAACAAAGTGATGATAATAGTACTCTAAATCTGATAATAATGATGATAACGAAAACTTATGATGACGATAATTGTGACACTTGAAGTTTTTTTAATTTTTTTTTTATTTTTAATTTTTCCCTTGAAAGAAAATCTGGGTGCAGTGGCCTCTTTGGGTGTTTTAATGTGCATGGTTGTCACTATAGTGGGCATAAAATTATGGTGGTTTAAACATCGTTTATCATTCGAACAGACCAGTACCCAGAATGGTGCTGCAGGTGGTGGTACGCCACCAGTTATAGTTCCGCGTCGGAGTAAACAACAAAAATATAAAAAGGATAAAAGATATTCACAACAAGTAAGTGATACCCATTGGATATATAGGGACAGATCCCCAGAATTTCAGTAGTAGTTCAGCTCTAGTTCAGTTCTAGTTCAGTTTTAGTTCAGTTCTAGTTCAGTTCTAGTTCAGTTCTAGTTCAGTTTTAGTTCAGTTTTAGTTCAGTTCTAGCTCAGTTCTAGTTCAGTTCTTGTTCAGTTCTAGTTCAGTTCTAGTTCAGTTCTAGTTCAGTTCTAGTTCAGTTCTAGTTCAGTTCTAGTTTAGTTCTAGTTCAGTTCTA
>NC_060953.1:13814804-13861519 GCF_022045245.1 Lucilia cuprina | reverse complement strand
ACTATGTGAGCCAGCCGGACTCAATCTTTCATGCCTACGAACCCTTTTCCAGAACTTTTTTGTAATTTATT
Source organism: Lucilia cuprina (assembly GCF_022045245.1). Lineage (NCBI taxonomy): Eukaryota > Metazoa > Arthropoda > Insecta > Diptera > Calliphoridae > Lucilia > Lucilia cuprina. Next base: position 13,861,448 of record NC_060953.1, on the reverse strand, counting down.
CAAGTTGCAATTTTTATTATTATACCTGCGCGTAACACCCTCCCTAATTTCGTTAACTACTTGGGTTGTTTGGTCTCCATGTAAACCAGCCGGTGTTTTTTATAAAACCGATCAAGTTTATCAGTCACGCATTTCTGAGACAGTCTAGATCATTGAAAAGAGCTCTACAAAGGTAGTGAAGTCTGTGCTCTTTTGTAAGGCTGTACAGTCACATAGAAGGTGTTGTACCGATTTCACTTCCTCTTCGTCTATGCAGCTTCTACAGTAACTATGATTTTCGTAGCCCATACGTTCTGACATATGTCCAATCATACAGTGCCCAGTAATTATACCAGAAGCCTAATCGAGTTCTTATCAAGAGATAAGAGAGTCCTAGTCCTATCTGTTGTCAGAGTGGGCCAGAGCGGCCTCGATATTCTACAAGTGGTAATATTTGACCAACTGAGTTCTGTCTCACTCAGAGCCCAATCATCTATCAGTTTTGATAGGGTCATCAGCGGAGCGTGAATATCCTTTTGCGGAAGGGTTAAGTCCAGGAACGAGCCCTTGGTTGTCAGAGTGGGCCAGATCAGTCTCGATATTCTACAAGTGGTGATATTTGACCAACTGAGTTCTGTCTCACTCAGATCCCAATCATCTATCAGTTTTGATAGGGTCATCAGGGGAGCGTGAATATCCTTTTGCCAGGGACGAGCCCTTGGTTGTCAGAGTGGGCCAGAGCAGTCTCGATATTCTACAAGTGGTGGTATTTGACCAACTGAGTTCTGTCTCACTCAGAGCTCAATCATCTATCAGTTTTGATAGGGTCATCAGGGGAGCGTGAATATCCTTGTGCGCAAGGGTTAAGACCAGGGACGAGCCTTTGGTTGCGAATTCATCAGATATTTCATTTCTCCGGATGCCCTCATGTTGTGTCAGTTGTGCCAACGATTGAATGCAATTGAGAAGACATTCCAACTTAATGACATTGGAGTAAGAGCCTTGATTGATGCAAGTCTTTCCAAGTATATATGTATAGTCGAATTTTCGATGAGTTAATTGTTGCGACTATTATATATACAAATGTTCCACTGTAAACTACATTAGTTTTGGGATAATACAAATTATTTTGTAGAACACAATGTTAAACAAATATGAAGCGTTCTTATCAGTTTTTTCAATAGTAAAGATAAAAATTACCAGCTGTAGAATGATTCATATTCTAACAACGTTAGAAAAAGACATAAAGCTCTAATAAATATACTAAAAATGCTATTTTTACCCTAAAGTTTTATGTTCTTTACAGAAAACATCAAAAAACACTTAAACATTTAAACGCCCACAAATAGATCGTGCTCTAGAAATCTCACAAATATGGCAACTTTCTAAACAATATAACTGAACTTCTATCAAAGATAACAGTTAAGCAAATAAATTCTATTTTTAGTAACAAATTGGTGGGAAAAAAGCTTTTTTTTCATTCTTTCAAATCAATTCAAACTTTTGTTATGATTCTTATTGCGTATTCAACTGCTGTTCTTATCGTAACTTGTATGGCTTCGAATGTACCTGACTCGGGAACTAAAAAACAATTAGAATTTTGTTTCCTTTGGTATTCGAGCCAACAAGTTCGTGTCCGAATTTTAGTTTTATCTATTTTTTGAAAATATCGTTTTTTATTGTTTTTCTAATATTTTTTTTATTATTTTTTTTCCAAATCAATTGCAAGAGACACCGAAAAACCGTTAAGTAGATTGCCAAATAAACATTTTTGTAGCAACAAACATTATTAGTGTAATTTTGTTGTTTTTGTTTTGCCCGGCTAATTATTCATTTGTCAAGTAGTTGGGCTGATAAAAAAACATTGGCTAAAAGTGTTTAATGGTTTACTAACTTTTGCCTTGATGCAGTCTAATATAGTATAGATAAATTTTTAGGGTAATAAATTGAACGTGAATAATCAGAAAAAAATCGCAAATTATTATAATATATGTGGGAATCCAAGTTGACCTTGATCAGCAAAACGCAACAAGCTTTCAAATAAGCTATATTGTTCTCACTTGTCAGTCAGAGATCAACTTCTCTACTAGGGATTTAAACAGTCTAACTTAGATACATTTATGGCTTAATCGTTTTAGATTCTAAGATTTCGGAGATTGTTTTGATTGTGACAAAGCCAAGCCAGATATCGCTAAAGCCAGCTTTACACAAGTAATATGTGTCAAAATTTTGTGTAGAAGAGTACGGATGGGATCGTCTAAACGCAATATGTAATGAAACCATCACACATTGAGAGAGAGAAAACGGATGGAAAATTTGACAGTCGTATGGTTTTATTTCATTTTTTGAAATGATTCCAAAAATAATCAGGTCGCATTGGATCAGGGATGTATTTTTACGTAAACGCATACAAAAAAAGTGAAACAGCTGTTTCCATCTTACTTTGTTATTGTGTTTTACTAATCGGTTAAACACAAAATATATAAATCCTACGACTTTTATTTTCTCTTTTGTTATACTTTTTCATTAGACTTTATGTACGTAAAGTGTGATCGTGTGAAGTACCCTTAAGACATACATGTACAACCTAGTATGGAAGCGTGCCTCGAAAGAATATAAACAATAAATGAGAAAAAAGCGCCACCTTGCGCAAAGATGCAACCGGAATCGTTAATGATAAAGTAAACGGAAATATGACCAACTAACTAACTAACTAACTAACTAACTAACTAACTAACTAACTAACTAATTAACTAACTAAGTAACTAACTAACTAACTAAGTAACTAACTAACTAACTATCTAACTGTATAGGATAACAATATGTTATCTCTTATATATGTTCTCTCATAAGGACCACGCCACACGTTCTACGCTTTCTCGCATTCTATGCGTCTGTCAAAAAAGTACAATCAATGTATTTGTACGCTGAAAGTTACAAGCACAAAAGCGTAGAATGCTTTAAGTAAATCAACTTTCAGCTGGAGGTCCACACTACGCTTTCTCGCAATCTACGCGTCTGTCAAAAAAGTATAATCAATGTATTTGTATGTTGAAAGTTTCATGTACAGAGACAGTAAAGAGACGATTGCTTCCGCTCTTTGAGTCAACCAGATGGTGGCATATTAGTAGAAAGTAATAATCATTTCTTCAAAAGATGGGTAAAACAACTACTTTCGGATGTACAAAAATAACTACTTTTAAGAGTATAATCTCTAGGTTACTTGAGGAAAGTAAAGAGACGACTGTCTCCGCTGCCGCTTACAAAGAGGAAACTAAAGTGACGACTGTCTTCATTCTCGATTACAAAGGGTACATTCGTGACAATTGACCCAAAACATACCAATTACGATCATCCAGGTAGGTAACTATTAGTGGAAATTACTGTCTATTTCGCATTGAATCTTTGTCGAACTGCTGGGCATTGTGCGAACGCTACATGTCACAATTTTTATGAAATCTCAATTTGATGACATTTTTCACATACTGACTGGTGTAGGGTGTTATATGGACGACCATGACCGACTACAAATTCGTACTTGTTTAAAAAGCGTTCTTCCTCCCAACGAATATCTGAATTATTAAAGATTCCGATCTGATTCAATTATGTATAAATGCAACAAAAATCATAGAAAACCTAATAAAAACATTAAAATGGCAAAAACAACAACTACAACATCAAAACAATGATAGCACAATAACAAAATAAACACAAACACTAAAAATCTCATTAGATGAAAAAGCATCAACTCGCCTCAAAACAAAATGTGAAAACAGTGACGTCACAATAACAAAACAAAAAAAAACGCGCAAATATATTTCATAAACAACAACAACACAAGTGCAGGCTTATTTTGACAACCAACAACAAAATGAGATGGCCTAATGAAATGCACAAACTTTAAATTTTAAAGTTTAAAACAATAATTATGTTGTAGGTATATAACAACAAAAACAGTTGTAAAGAAATTACAACAAAACATTTAATATTAATAACTTGCTTACTTGTTTTTTTCCATACTTGATTACTTCACGAGATGGCTAATTTGTAAAAAAAAATATCACTGTTTTTTTTTTTTTGTTTACACTTGTTCATCACTTAATTAATCGTTTAAATTACTTTAATTTTTAATAAATTATTATGAAAAACATTATTTTTTAATGTATCCTTAAAAATTTTAACAAATTTACAACTGCTTAGTTTGAGAATTTAAAGAAAACTAATAAAAACTTATAGAATATGCAAATGAAAGGGAATAGATGAAATGTCAAAATGCTTAATTCGAATAGCTTTTTAAAATCCTTAAAGTATGCTAAGGATTTTGCGTGTTTAGTTTTTATGCATATGTAACACATAACATAATTAGACTTATGCGCAATGTTTTTTTTTTTTGTTGTAGAAGACAAAACTATACTTTATTTGTAAAAAGAAGTAATGTAGAGTATCTTAAGGAGGATTTTAATATAATTTTATAAATAGAACTGTTAAATGGTTGTTAAAATCTGCTTAAACTTGTTCTGTTATTTAATTACTAGTGTATAGGGTTCTATAGTTGAAATGAAAAGTCGACTTTTCGACTTTTTTCGACATTTTTTCAACCTTTCCGACTTTTCCACTATTTTCGACTTTTTTCGACTTTTCCACTATTTTCGACTTTTTCCGACTTTTCGACTTTTTCCGACTTTTCCACTATTTTCGACTTTTTCCGACTATTTTCGACTTTTTCCGATTTTTTTTCGAATTTTCGACTATTTTCGACTTTTTCCGACTATTTTCGACTTTTTCCGACTATTTTCGACTTTTTTCGACTTTTCCACTATTTTAGACCTTTTCCGACTATTTTCGACTTTTTCCGACTATTTTCGACTTTTTCCGACTATTTTCGACTTTTTTCGACTATTTCCGACTTTTTCCGACTATTTTCGACTTTTTCCGACTTTTTTCGACTATTTTCGACTTTTTCCGACTTTTCCACTATTTTTGACTTTTTTCGACTATTTTCGACTTTTTCCGACTTTTTTCGACTTTTCGACTATTTTCGACTTTCGACTATATTCGACTTTTTTCGACTATTTTCGACTTTTTCCGACTATTTTCGACTTTTTCAGACTATTATCGACTTTTTCCGACATTTTCCGACTTTGTCCGACTTTTCGACTTGTTTCGACTTTTTCCGACTTTTCGACTTTTTTCGACTCTTTCAGACTTTTCGACTTTTATTTTCAATGTCGACTTTTCGACTTTTTTCATAGACTAAAAGTCGATTATTCGATTATTCGAAAGTCGATTTATAGAATCCTACTAGTGTAGATGTTTTCTTAAAATTAGGTAACACTGCTTTGTTATTATTGTCAATTGTATAGTGCTGCCAATTTTTTGTTCAAAATTCATAGTCGCCACATCCTTGGCTAAAATTATTAAAAACTGGCTATTCTATTTTCACTTTGATCCGGTCCACATTAGGAAACTTTTGTTGAGAATTTTTTTTCTTAATTCTCTTTTGAAGTTTCCTTAATGTCCACACATAGAAACTTTTGTTTCAGAAACTACCCAGCAGTTCGACGGGACAGTCTCGAACTGACCACTTAACCTACAACTTGTGGTGACACCTAGCCACCTGACTACGCAGGTGACCGACCATTTTAACATGGGCTTGTCCTACGAGAAAGTCAATCGTCACTCTACACCCTACAAAGAGACAGTAAAGAGACGATTACCTCCGCTCTGGCTTTCAAAGGGGACACTTAAGTGACGACTGTCTTTCGGAAGTACAAAAAAAAATTTAAGAGTATAATCTCTAGGTTACTTGAGGACAATAAAAATGCGACTGTTTCCGCTTCATCAGGAAGGCGGTGAAGGTTGCTGCGGTGAAGGGTTTTCTCCGGATTGTCATATACAAGGGCACTATTAATTCAACAATGGTTTTAGGACAATCGCGGTCTTTGAAACAACTCGTTTATAACATGCAAAGAATTGTTGACCAATCGTGCATTATTGAGATACATATTGTTTGGATACCTTCTCATGTTAGGGGGGGTGTACTTCAATGAAAGGGTTGACCAATATTGGTACACCGGCGACTAAGTAATAATGAAATGATGATTTGCGATCAAGTAACATCAAGTTACGTAGTTATTGCAAATAAGTATTTATAGTCTGAATTAAAGCTACCTTTACACGAGCACACAAGTGATATGATCTGTCAAAATTTTGTTTAGAAGAGTACGAATGGGTAATGAAACCATCATACATTGAGATAAAATACGAATGGAAAGTTTGACAGTTCTGTTCATTTTTTGATATGATTCAAAATACAAGCAAATCGCATCAGATTAGGGATGTATATTAACATCTGTTTACATCACACTTTGTTAGTGTTTTATACAAATCGTGTCTCTTTTTTGTTATACGGAGTGTGATCGTCTAAAGAGTTCTTAAGTAAGAGCCATAAAAAGGGATTTTTAGGACCTTTTCCGTTCTTAATACTTTTGGAATTTTTAGTAAAACTTTCAAGCTTTTAATCGAATGAGAATCTGGAAAATGAAAGCTTTTTGGTACATTCTAAGATTTGTACCTTTTTAATAATAATCATCCATAATATTCCACCTAAAAACTCCAAATTAAGTGGATGTAAATTAAGTATATGATAAAATTTGAAACATAACGTAATATTTTCCATCTCTGACATTACAATGAACTACCACTCAAAACCCCCTTTATGAATGAAGAAGGGGCTAATAGCAGTAATGTTTTACAAAATAATTATTACTTATTAAAACATTAGTTATACTAAAAATAGAATAAAGTCATTCTTATCTTACAATTCTATAATATAGCATGTAATCAAAAAGTGCATTTTGCAAAAATCATAAAGCGCATACGAAAGAGAGCGCGACGTCAAGGAGGATATAGTTATTTGTTGTTTTCAATTGATAATCAACATTAAGTCCATTTGTTATCGTGTTTGGAATGGTTTCGCTAGCTAATGAGTTGGAATTTATGCCATTTGAATTAATACTGAAAAATATTCACAAATATTGTTGCTAATTTAAATGGCATAAAGAGAATCTTAGTTTCGAGACCACTCTAATCCAATGCAAATTTTTTTAAGGTATGCAAATTTTTCGCATCGCATTTTAAATGTAATTAAGAAGGTTGTGAGAGTACTTTGCTAAGAAATTGTCAAATTTTGAAGATGTTGCCATATATGCATTTGAAGAATTTTCTTACTGATTAGTTTACCCGTGACCCTTATCGAAGTTAAATTATGCCCAAATATAGATCATGGGAACACTCTCATAAATTTATTACAACAAAGTGCAGACCATACTATAGACCATGCTATAGACCAGACTATAGTCTAGAATATATTGTAGACTATAAATTAGACTATACATGGACTAGACTAGTCTAGACTATAGACTAAACTATAAACTAAGCTATAGACTAGAATATTGACTAGATTGATTGACTAGACTGTATATAAACTAGACTATGCAACTCTAAGTGAAATAAAACTGAACTAGAACTAAAATAGAAATGAACTAGTACTCACATAAAACTAAGCTAGAACTGAATTAGAGCTAGAACTAAAGTTAAACTGAACCAGAACTGAACTTAAACTAAACTAGAGCAGAACTAGAGCTGAACTAGAACTAAACTAGAATTGAACTAGAACTGAAATAGAACTGAAATAGAACTGAATTAGAACTAAATTAGAACTGAAATAGAACTCAACTAGAACTTAACTAAAATTCCACTAAAACTGAAATAAAACTAAACTAAAACTGAACTACAACTCAAATAGAACTAAACGAGAACTGAACTAGAACCTAACAAAAACCGAACTGGAACTGAACTAAAAATGATTTCGAATTGAACTAGAACTGATATAGAATTGAACTAGATTTGTACTAAAACTGATCTAAAACTCAACTAAAACTGAACTAAAACTGAAATAGAACTCAACTAGAATTAAACTAGAACTGAACTAGAACTGAACTAGAACTGAACTAGAACTGAACTAGAACTGAACTAGAACTGAACTAGAACTGAACTAGAACTGAACTAGAACTGAACTAGAACTGAACTAAAACTGAACTAAAACTGAACTAGAACTGAACTAGAACTGAACTAGACTGAACTGGAACTGAACTAAAAATTATTTAGAATTGAACTAGAACTGTCCTAGACCTGAACTAGAACTGAACTAAACCTTATCTAGAACTATAAACTAGAACTGAATTAGAACTACACTAGAATTACACTAGAACTGAACTAGAATTACACTAGAACTGAACTAGAATTACACTAGAACTGAACAAGAACTAAACTAGAACTGAACTAGAAGTGATCTAGAACTAGACTAGAACTGAATTAGAACTGAACTGAACTACAACTGAAATAGAACTCAACTTAACTAAAAATCGATTAGAACTGAACTAATACTGAATTAATACTGAACTAGAACTTAATTTGAACTGAATTATAACTGAACTCGAACTGAAGTAGAACTAAACTAGAACTAAAATAGAATTGAACTAGAACTGAAATAGAATCGAACTATAAACGAACTGGAACTGAGCTAGAACTAAACTAGAACCAAACTAGAACTGAACTAGACCTTATCTAGAACTGTAGACTAGACTAGACTATTGACTATTTTGATGTCTACTTATTGAACATTAGCAAGTATCCTAAGTGTCGCGGTATTTTTCGATATCAAAAAGTTTATTTCGTGTTTTATTTCGTTCTATCGTACATGAAACAAAAGCAGTATCGGGCCCTTATATCAGAGATTCCGAAAAACATGTTTTTAACACTGTGTAGGTGTAACGAAGACCTTTCATTTGATACAGAATTTAACTACGACAAGAACTATCGTAAATGTTCTAAACCTATTCAAAGTATATATGATATGAAAAATTGAAATTATTGGAATTTGGTTTCTATATCAAATAGACCAGTAGAAATAAATACGAGACTATTGTCTAAATGTTGTAATATACAATAATTATATAACAGTAATAAGCAGTTGTCATAAATTACCTTAGTTTTTATTTTATTTATTTTTAAACTTACACTTTTTAATAACAACAAAATTGAAAGTAAACTGAGACTATGTTTTCATAAAACAAAATCTTAAGCCTACTTTTGGCTTTAAAGAAACTACTACTCGTAATACTAGAACATTTTAATGCGAATATTTGTATTCAACACATTTACTTTTCATGATATTTTTTTACATATAAGGTGCGCTACCTTATTTAATTAGTTATTAAATTAGTCAGAGTTGTAAACGTGTGTTTACATTAAAGCGGACTTTTGGTACTTCTTTGTTTCTTAAAAAGTACTTTTTGAACATTTTATAATATTGAATCATAAAACACTAAATTAAACCTGTATAGATAGCAGAGTAAATAAGAACCTATTAAAGGGGCTATTTTTGGTACTTTTACTTTCTTTAAAAGGTACTTTTTTCATAATATTAAACTTTTTATTTTGCAATTGGTACTTTTTGAATGTTTTGTATTATTGAACCTAGAAATGCAAAATTAAAAAAGCCGTATATTTACATTATTTACATCTATAAAATAGGACTTTTTGGTGTCATTCAATTGGTACTTTTTTGGGCTTTTCGGCAATATTAAAGAAACATAAAATCTAACATAAAATATCCTTACAGAATGAAAATCGAGATAAGAGTGAAGTTTTTGGTACTTTTTGTTTTTCAATTGGTACTTTTTGGAATCTTAAACGGATTAGTTGAATTACTTAATTCGGTCTCTGAATGACGAAAACCAATTAACCCGTTTTTACGACAAAATCGTTTAGTCATTTTGACAGTTCGTCGCCATGTTGTTTTTTTTTCATTTATTATTTTGTAACTTTTTTAAACATTTATTTGAGTTTATGATACAAAAAAAAGTACGTTTCCCAGGAAAAATTTTAGAACTTGTAAAAACAATTAGTTTTAGAACGAATTCAAAGATAACCATTTCTAATTCTTAAACAACAACCTTGGAACTGGTGATGTCGCAACAAACTACTGGAACCCATTACACATTGTTGTTGTTCTAAAATACTTCTAAATAATTATTTCAAGGAACTAATCCTTTAATATTAGTTATACATTGATACTACACTAGTTCTGAGGTTGACAAATTCGAACCAAAATCATAGATTAAAGACGTAAAGATGTTCCAAAAAACGACTGTTGACTCCATAACGCTTTATCAGAACCAATTCCGAAGGTGAGAATTTCAAAACAAAAATTTGTTGGTCTTAAGGGCCCATAAAAGGAAACTTTTTGGTACTTTTTGAATATTCTTTAAAATTGAACCTAGAAACATGAACTATTTCGTTCTACAAAAGGTACTTTTTGAATTTTCTATAATAATGATTCCAGAAACATGAAATTCAATATGTAGAGTCGGAATTAGGTGAGAACCGAAAAAAGTGAACTTTTTGGTACTTTTTTTCTTTTTCAAAAGGTACTTTTTTAGTTTTCCATAATAATGAACTTAGAAACATAAAATTAAGTATGTACAGCAGGAATTAGGTGAGAACCTATAAAAGGGAACTTTTGAGTACTTTTCAAAAGTTAGTTTTTGAGTTTTCCATAATAATGAACCCAGAAGCATAAAATTAAGTATGTAGAGCCCAGATTAGACGAGAATACATCAAAGGAGATTTTTTGGTACTTTTTCGTTCTACAAAAGGTACTTTTTTAGTTTTCCATAATAATGAACTTATAAACATGAAATTAAGTATGTACAGCCGGAATTAGTAGAGAACCTATAAAAGGAAACTATTTAGTACTTTTCGCTTTTCAAAAGGTACTTTTTGAGTTTTCCATAATAATAAACCCAGAAACATAAAATTAAGTATGTAGAGACCGGATTAGACGAGAACACTTTTTTGTTCTACAAAAGGTACTTTTTGAATTTTCTAAAATAATGAACCCAGAAACATGAAATTAAGTATGTAGAGTCGGAATTAGGTGAGAACCGAAAAAGTGAACTTTTTGGTACTTTTTTCGCTTTTCAAAAGGTACTTTTTTGAATTTTCTAGAATAATGATCCCAGAAACATGAAATTAAGTATGTAGAGCCGGAATTAGGTAAGAACCCATAAAAGGGAACTTTTGAGTACTTTTACGTTCTACAAAAGGCTCTTCTGAAAAGACTCTTTTGAAATTTCTATAATATTGAACCTAGAATTATAAAATTAAGCATGTAGAGTCTGAATTAGCTGAGAACCGGAAAAAGTGAACTTTTTGGTACTTTTTTGTTTTTCAAAAGGTACATTTTTGAATTTTCTATAATATTGAATCTAGAAACATGAAATTAAGCATGTTGAGCCCGAAGTAAGTGAGGACATTTTGATACAAACTACTTTTTTTTAACACAGCATGGTGAAGGGTATAAAAGATTCGACACAGCCAAATGTAGAACTCTTATTTGGTTTTTATTATTCATTCGTAATTCCTATGTAAATTGAACTGAAAACTGTAATTCAATTCGTAAATGAGCGTTGAATGAGAGCGTGAATGATGAAGAATTGTATCGCATGAATGGGGTAGTATAATAGTGAACCTAGAAACGTAAAATTAAACAGACATTGAATCTACGGGGAGTTTTTGGTAGTTTTTATACCCTTCACCTACGTGAGGAGGGTATATATAAGTTTGTCATTCCGTTTGCAATTTTTCGACCCTATAAAGTGTATATATTCTGTATCCTTATAGACAGCGGAGTCGATTAAGCCATGTCCGTCTGTCTGTCTGTTGAAATCAGTTTTTAGAGGTCCCCAGATATCGGCGAGATCCGAATCTTCAATAATTCAGTTAGACATGCTTTCGAGAAGATCGCTATTTAAAATCAGCAAAATCGGTCTATAAATAACGGAGATATGAGCAAAAATCCGAGACAACCTCTGAAAATTTCATCAAAAAAGCCACATTTTTTTCATGCTTTGTTAAAAAAGCAACAACAACATTGTGAATTGGATAAAGATGTACATGTGTGTGTGTGGATATGTATTTGGTTTTATTCAGCTGTGTATTTTTTTGTATGTTTGTATGCTGTTCTGTTCTTACGAAGGTAAGTGGGTATAACAAGAACAAGAAGATAAAGCAGTAATATGTTGGTAATACAGCTCATATTTGTTTGAGGGTGGTAATGCAGTTTGACGGTGTATTACTGTACAACGGTTAATATTTCTTTCTGCTACAGTTTTTATTTGTTTGTGTGTATGAATGTATGTATGTATACGAAATAAATAAAAAACTGTTTTTTTGAAACATACTTGGTGAAGGGTATATAAGATTCGGCACAGCCGAATTTAGAATTATTACTTGTTTTTTTTTTGTCATTTTAACAACTTTTTGATTTTTCTGCAATTATGATCAATCAGTCATAGATTTCTCATAGATTCTATGAGAAACCTAAAATCATTTATGATTTCCTTTATTTCCAACTAAAATTAAACAGCAATAAACAAGTGTACAAGTGAAAATTATAATCTCAATTTATTAAAACTGAATTTAATAAGATATTTTTTCGTTTTGCAAAGTTTTGTTCGGTTACCATAATATAATGTATACAATAAATATTATTAAATATATTTATAAAACTGTTTGGTATGTAATTTGAAATAAATTTTGTGTAAAATTTTTGCGCAATTTTCTTTTAAATGAAAAAAAAAATGAAATTTGTTTTGTAGAGAAAATTAATTAAAGAGAAAAAATACAAATACATTTTTATAAAATTAAGTTTAACATAATATTTTAATTGTTTTAATCATAAACATTTATTAAAGGTTTATAAAAGAAAAATTTTTTTGCGAGAAATTTGATTTATAAACTCTTGATAAAAGTTTATGAATAAGACTCTTAAGATATTAGGGAGTTTTTTTTTTTTTTAATTACATAAAGTATATTTTTATATATAAATTAATTATAAAAATAATTGTGCTTTTAAAAATAACAACAACTATTACAAAAAGCAAGAAAATTTTAGAAAATATTTAAATAATTTTTTTTCTTTTCTTTTTTTTATAAAATATTAAATTGTTTTGTTTAAAGTGTAATTTTTTTTAAGAGATTGTGCAAAATATTTGTTGTTGTTGTTTTAAATTATAATAATTTGGAATGTTTGTAATAATAAATCAAAAAAAAAATTTATACAAAAAAATAAAATAAAAAATACAAATTTTTATAAAATTTATATTATAATTATATAAGCATTAGTATAAAGTTATTAACAATTCCTTTTAGTTTAATATTAAATTGATTTGAATGTGTGTGTGTGTGTGTGTGTAGCTTAAGGTTTATTACAATTATTTATTATCCATGGTTCAGTTTTAATTGCTTTTGCAAATCCCTGTTTTGTTTTTCTGTTACTCTGGTGTATTTCTAACAATTGTTTTTCTAAACAATTATTACTGCCTTAAGGAGTTGAGCATCAAAGTGTCAGTGACGTGGCATATTACCCAAACGGAACCAATCACTTAATTCTTTACGTAAATCATATTTACTTAAATCAATTTGAAAGCCTCCTAATAATTCATTTTCCTGCAAAGTATCATGTGACCAGACGGTAACATGTAAAACACGATTTTGTATGATTTGTAAAGGCATACGATACTCCAGCTATTAAGGAAAAAAAATTAACATTATATTAAATAAAAATTAAAAGAAATTTGTCTCCCCCTGGTCCTACCGTTTCCATATAACTGGGCACACAGGTTTTGCGCACAACTTTGGTTTTACGTTTGGTGGCCTTTTTGTCATCGGGCTTAAGATAACATTTAACATAAGTATTGGGCTCTTGACCACCCTGCAGTAAAGGTAAACCTTTTGCATGATGTATCTGTAAGGGAAAAAAGTAAAACTTTTATTTTTTTTTATAAATTTTATAAAAACTCACCATAACAGTTAAAACATCACGTCGATATTGCATTGATAATTTTAATTGTCCCACTTCATTGGTATGTTCTCTAGATGTTTGAGATTTTACTTCTGTGTTTTATAAACCAAAAAAAAAAAAATCTCATTAACTTTCTTTCTATATCAATTTTCAAAACATACCTTTAATTTTAGACACATCTAAATTAGCCTCTTTTTGATCTCTTAATAATGGATGAAAGAATGTATAAACCAAATCGGAGTGTGCTATTTCATCGGCCGAATTAAAAAGTGATATAAGAAATTCACGTATTTCTGGTAAACGTCTTTCGGCTACAGATTTAACATTAGAACGTCCCACATGTATGCCACTGGGTAAACTGAAATATAAACAAATATTTATCATTAATTTTTATTTGTATTTCTAAAATTGAAATTGTTTGCAAAATTTCTTTTCAATCTGTACTTTTTTTTTAAACAATTAACAATTATTATGTAAATTAAGAAAAGATTTTTGGTTAAATATATTTTCGCTTAATTAAGTTTAAAACCTGCATTGAGAAATGTATTTGTGTCATTATAAAAAAATGTTTGTTGATATTTACTAAATAAAACAAATGAATTCGTTAGTCACCAGTTAAAATTTATTTGTCGCAAAAAAAAACATCTAAACTGTTTTTTTTTTTTAATTTTATTAATACTGGTCTATAGATAGACTTTAGTCTGGACTATAGGTAGACTATAGTCTGGTCTATAGATAGAATATAGTCTGGTCTATAGATAGAATATAGTCTGGACTATAGATATACTATAGTCTGGACTATATATAGACTATAGTCTGGACTATAGATAGGCTATATCTGGACTAGAGATTGTCTATAGTCTGGACTATAGATTGTCTATAGTCTGGACTATAGATTGTCTATAGTCTGGACTATAGATTGTCTATAGTCTGGACTATAGATAGACTATAGTCTGGAATATAGATAGACTATAGTCTGGACTATAGATAGACTATAATCTGGACTATAGATAGACTATAGTCTGAACTATAGATATACTATAGTCTGGACTATATATATACTATAGTCTGGACTATACATAGACTATAGTCTGGACTATAGATAGGCTATAGTCTGGACTATAGCTTGTCTATAGTATGGACTATAGATATACTATAGTCTGGACTATAGATATACTATAGTCTGGACTACAGATAGACTATAGTCTTGAATATAGATAGACTATAGTCTGGACTATAGATAGACTATAGTCTGGTCAATAGATAGACTATGGTCTGGACTATAGATAGACTATAGTCTTGACTATAAATAGACTATATTCTGGACTATAGATAGAGTTTAGTCTGGACTTTAGATAAACTTTAGTCTGGACTATAGATAGACTATAGTCTGGACTATAAATAGACTATAGTCTGGACTATAAATAGACTATAGTCTGGACTATAAATAGACTATATTCTGAACTATAGATATACTATAGTCTGAACTATAGATAGACTATAGTCTGGACTAAAAATAGACTATAGTCTAGACTGCAAATAGACTATAGTCTGGACTATAGATAGACTACAAATAGACTATAGTCTGGACTATAGATAGACTATAGTCTGGACTATAGATAGACTATAGTCTGGACTATAGATAGACTATAGTCTGGACTATAGATAGACTATAGTCTGGACTATAGATAGACTATGGTCTGAACTATAGACTGCCTATAGTCTAGGACTATAGATAGTCTGCACTATAGATAGACTATAGTCAGGACTATAGGTAGACTATAGTCTGGACTATAGATTGTCTATAGTCTGGACTATAGATTGTCTATAGTCTAGACTATAGATTGTCTATAGTCTGGACTATAGATTGTCTATAGTTTGGACTATAGATTATCTATAGTCTGGACTATAGATAGACTATAGTCTGGACTATAGATAGACTATAGTCTGGACTATAGATAGACTATAGTCTGCAATATAGATAGACTATAGTCTGGACTATAGATAGACTATAGTCTGCAATATAGATATACTATAGTCTGGACTATAGATAGCTTATAGTCTGGACTATAGATTGTCTATAGTCTGGATTATAGATTGTCTATAGTCTGGACTATAGATTGTCTATAGTCTGGACTATAGATTGTCTATAGTCTGGACTATAGATTGTCTATAGTCTGGACTATAGATTGTCTATAGTCTGGACTATAGATTGTCTGTAGTCTGGACTATAGATTGTCTATAGTCTGAACTACAGATTGTCTACAGTCTGGACTATAGATTGTCTATAGTCTGGACTATAGATTGACTATAGTCTGGACTATAGATTGTCTATACTCTGGACTATAGATTGTCTATAGTCTGGACTATAGATTGTCTACAGTCTGGACTATAGATTATCTATAGTCTGGACTGAAAGTGTTAATTGTAGTTAGTTTAAAGTTTTTTTAATTACTTTGTATTTGGCCTAAAAGACATCAACATTATAACTATTATCATTATAATAGAGTTAATAAACCATAAATATTAATCAGTAAAGTAATTGTTGAAATAACAAATACTGCAAATTTAAACAAGAACTAAAAAAAGAACACACAAACACACACAATCAGTGAAATAAGAGAACCCATAAATACTCGTTGTTGTACTTTATCAAAAGTTAAATAGAAAATGTTAAAAATATCCATACGTACATGTATGAACTTTAAAATGTACATTTGTTTTTGCTTTTTCTTCTACTAACTTGGTCATATTAAGAGTCACAAAACTTAAATAAAGAGAAATTCGAAATAAAAAAACATATCAAAGTACATACGAAACCAAAAAAAAAAAAGATTGATAACAAACAGAAAAACACCTTTTTTACTTATTTGAAATGGTTAAATCGAAAAAAATAATTGATAACAAACAAAATATTAATATTTTATAGAGAAGTCATAACAAATACTCCCGCCGTAGCGGTAACAACTAAATAAAAGTTATTTTTTTTTTTGTTTTTGTATTATTAATTATAGTAAAAGTTTTACAAAAGCGACAACAAAAAAATAAATATAAATAAATTAACGTGCAAGCGTTGCAAACGGAATAATAAATTTATTTAAATAAATTGCAAAAAGTTCCACAATAACAAAAAGTATAAACAAACAAAAACAAATCACTTTAAACAAAAAATAAATAATGTTAAAGAAATTAAAAATAAAATTTAAAAAAAATGGCCAAAATTAATTTAACAAATCAACATAATCAAGGTGCGTTAACAAAGTGATGATAATAGTACTCTAAATCTGATAATAATGATGATAACGAAAACTTATGATGACGATAATTGTGACACTTGAAGTTTTTTTAATTTTTTTTTTATTTTTAATTTTTCCCTTGAAAGAAAATCTGGGTGCAGTGGCCTCTTTGGGTGTTTTAATGTGCATGGTTGTCACTATAGTGGGCATAAAATTATGGTGGTTTAAACATCGTTTATCATTCGAACAGACCAGTACCCAGAATGGTGCTGCAGGTGGTGGTACGCCACCAGTTATAGTTCCGCGTCGGAGTAAACAACAAAAATATAAAAAGGATAAAAGATATTCACAACAAGTAAGTGATACCCATTGGATATATAGGGACAGATCCCCAGAATTTCAGTAGTAGTTCAGCTCTAGTTCAGTTCTAGTTCAGTTTTAGTTCAGTTCTAGTTCAGTTCTAGTTCAGTTCTAGTTCAGTTTTAGTTCAGTTTTAGTTCAGTTCTAGCTCAGTTCTAGTTCAGTTCTTGTTCAGTTCTAGTTCAGTTCTAGTTCAGTTCTAGTTCAGTTCTAGTTCAGTTCTAGTTCAGTTCTAGTTTAGTTCTAGTTCAGTTCTAGTTCAGTTCTAGTTCAGTTCTAGTTCAGTTCTAGTTCAGTTCTAGTTCAGTTCTAGTTCAGTTCTAGTTCAGTTCTAGTTCAGTTCTAGTTCAGTTCTAGTTCAGTTCTAGTTCAGTTTTAGTTCAGTTTTAGTTCTAGTTCAGTTCTAGTTCAGTTCTAGTTCAGTTCTAGTTCAGTTCTAGTTCAGTTCTAGTTCAGTTCTAGTTCAGTTCTAGTTCAGTTCTAGTTCAGTTCTAGTTCAGTTCTAGTTCAGTTCTAGTTCTAGCTCAGTTCTAGTTCAGTTCTAGTTCAGTTCTAGTTCAGTTCTAGTTGAGTTCTAGTTGAGTTCTAGTTGAGTTCTAGTTCAGTTCTAGTTCAGTTCTAGTTCAGTTCTAGTTCAGTTCTAGTTCGGTTCTAGTTCAGTTCTAGTTCAGTTCTAGTTCAGTTCTAGTTCAGTTCTAGTTCAGTTCTAGTTCAGTTCTAGATCAGTTCTAGTTCAGTTCTAGTTCAGTTCTAGTTCAGTTATAGATCAATTCTAGTTTAGTAAATAACAATTATTTCTATTAAAAATATTGTTTTTCATTTTCACAAAAAACATATTTTTTCAATGAATGCAACAAACAATAGAAAATATCTTCTTCCATCAGGTGCTTCCCTCGTTTCTTTTTAATAAAACGAAATAAAATAAATATTTTATTGTTAAACGAAAACGTATGTATGTAGATTATAAACATTAATTAAAGAAATCAAATTTTTGTTGATAGAAAAAATATATATGTAGAACAATCATAAAAATGAAATATGGCTAGTAAAAACAGAAAGAGTAACAATTATTTTCTAGATAAGATTTTCTGGTTACGTGGATGACACATTCAAAACATACTCAGTCAATCGTTATGTTTGTATTCTCTTAAAATATTTTAAATCATAAGCAATTGCTCTATTTGTTTCAAAAATAAGTGAGAAATACAGAATATAAATTTCGAGACAAAATTGTGAGAGAAAAAAATGGGGTAAATATATAAAGGGTTAGTGTTAGATCCATTTTGTTTAGAGAATAGATCTCAGTTCTCCAAACTGAATTGATATCTTTAATTTAAACACTATTTGTGGTGCTTGTGATATAAACATAAAATATATTCTATATATCCACTCCTTCCTAAGATCCCTCAATTACTTCAGATCGTTTTTGGGATATAATTATTTGTTTTTCTTTTTTAACCCCACAGATCTATGACAGTGTTGAAGTTCATGGTGTTTTTAGACAAAAACGTGAAGATGAATTGGAAATTCAAAGACCCCAACAGCTGCCACGTAAGTAACTCTAAAATTAATCTTCTCGAAATCATTGTTAGTTAATCTATCTAATCTATGCAGCGGTACGCATACGTCAACACTCCGATAGTACTTCCTCACTTATATTACCGCCACCACGTAATAAGAGAAGAGATCAAGTACATTCAACAGCATTTGAAGACTTAGAAATCGCTACACCACCCCTAACAACAGCCTCTTCTTCTGATTTAACCGCCATACGTGAGAGTAATACAAAAATATCGTTAACATTTGAGGAATTTGAAAAACAATTCAAATTAAAAGAAATAAAACCCGAAGTTAACGAACAACCCAACTCACATGAAGTTATAGAAATACCTGTACCACCGTTACGTTTAAATCGCAGCAGTTCGGCTATGGTAAAGCCGGAAAAGACACCGCGCTATTTGAAATCATCACAATCTATAACAATACCAGAATTTCATAAAGTTATAGAGCGTAGACCGACTGGTTTCTCGAGGCCAACAGAAGATTTAACGAAAATCGATGATTATGATGAACCCAAACTCTTTGAAACCTTTGGAGAGCGAAGACCTACTGGTTACATTAAGTATGAAGAAGTTGATGTTGATCTACAGGAACAATATGAAAAGGAACTAAATGCAGAGTTAGCTAAGGATAAACGAAATTGGGAAAATTCACCAGAACTGCCTGCCCTAGATGCTTTACGAAATGAACGTATTATTTATAATAATAATTTAAACGAAAGTCCTGAAGCACAATATACTGAAAAGTATAATTTCAATGTGAAGTCCTTTAAATTTAGTGAACTAGAAGATGTTGAATATAAAGAAGAGGATTTCAAGGATCAGAGTAAGAATAAAATGGCGGAAATTAAAGAAATTTCCTCTGTAATATTTGAGGAATTAGATACCGAAAATTTCCCAAATAATGAAGAAGTATTTGCTACAGATTATCGTTCTGTTAATGATCGAAGGCCCACAGAGTTTGTGAAACAATCTCAAACAGATGAAGTAGAATCAGTTGCTGAATTTAAAGAGCCTAGTGCCATTGAATTTGCCAAAGAATCTTCGAATGCTGGAGAGGAATTTGTAACTGTCCCTTTATTTAAAGAACCAAGACCCACTGAGTTTAATAAAGACACGCAAAGTGAGGAGTTTGTTACCAATTTACATTCAGTTGGAAAACAAAGATCAACGGAGTATGTTAACGAACCACAAACTGCTGAAGAAGAATGCGTTACAGAGTTCCGTTCAGTTAAAGAACGAAGACCTATAGAGAAATTTGTAACAGAATATCGTTCAGTTCAAGAAGCTGATCAAAGAGAATTCATAACTGAGTACCGTTCAGTTAAGGAACGCAGACCTACAGAGTTTGCTAAAGACTCTCAACAAGATTTCGAAGAAGAATTTGTTACAGAGTTCCGTACAGTTAAGGTTAAAGATCCTAAAAAGAACGAAGAATATATAACAGAATATAATTCAATAAAAGAACGAAGACCCTTCGAGTTTGCCAATGAATCAATGTTTGTTGGTCAAACCAATGGAAATTCAGAATTTTTCGATTCATCAAGTTTGCAAGAAGATTTCGATAGTCAATTCACTAGTTGGCCTCAGTTTGAGGAGAAAATTGAAACTCCAAAAGTTAATGTTAGAAGATTTAATAATCATCATTTGGAAACACAAATCAGTTTCGAGGAGGAACCGGAACTCAAGGAACAAACGGCAATTTCCTTTAATGTCAACGAAACTAATGACAAATTTACTCTCAATCAAAGACGTCCTACAGGTTACGTGAGAAATTGGCCAGAATCACCAGAATTAAGTGAAACGGAAGAATGGCAAGAATCGTCTCATAGTCAAAGGAAAGTGTATAGTCAAGTACGTTCCTTAATGACCACTGAATCCACCACATATTTTCAACAACGTGAGGTAACGTTTAATTCTTCAAACGTTCAACATTCTAAACAAGAGTTTGATGACGATTCTGCAATAAAACAAAGACGTCCCACGGGATTTGTAAGGAATGATGATTACTATGTGACATTTAATGATGAATCTGATGAGGATGAAAGCGAAAGCCAAACGCATGCTAACGAGGAATTGGAGGACTCTCAATCACCAAAAGTTAAATTTAATGATGAGAGTTTGAAATGGACAGAAAGTGAAACAGAAAAGTTCACACTAAATAAAAGAAGACCTACAGGTTTTATAAGAACAACAAATAGTGAAGAATTGTGGAATGAGATTAACTTGCAACAGGATTCCGAAGATGTTCCTAAGAGCCAAGTGAAATTTGATAAATCTACTGATTTCAAGGATGAACAAGATGAATGGAATTCCGATATCAAACAGAGAAGACCTACAGGTTTTATATGGAAAATGGATATGTTAGAGTTGTCAGATGATGAAAATTCCGCCCTTAAAGCAAGGCGACCAACTGGTTTTAATAAAGACCTCACTTTAGAAGATGAGGAATATAGCAGAAATAATTTCGAAAATAAAGAGATTCCCCTTAGTCCCACCGTTAGATTTAAAGAAATGGAACATAGTTTTAGTGATTCCGAAAATAATAGCGAGTCTTTGATTAAACAACGAAGACCTACTGGTTTTGTGAGAAAGGAAGAGTTAGATAAATTGGAAAAGCAAGTACATTTCGTAAAAGACAAGGAAGAAAGCGAACATTTTTCTAAAGAAAATGAAGCCTTAAAGCAAAGAAGACCTACGGGATTTGTAAGAAAAGAAGAAGTTAATAAACAAGTAAATTTCCTACTACAACAAGACAACTCTGAGGAAGAAGGAGCCACAACTGAATTTGGAAATGAAGAATTAAGACAAAGAAGACCTACAGGTTTTGCGAGAAAAAAGGACTTAACTTTTTTGGAAAATCCACCACCCTTATATCAACCACAAACCAATGATAGCAACAATCATTTTGATGATCAATTATGGCAAGAAATGGAAAAAGATATAGAAAATGATTTCTCCCATAACATTGAAGAAGAATTCACTAAAATACGTCACTCCTATGAAGTACATGAAGCTGATTTTCTAGAAAAATCTCCACTAAATAGTCCCCAACAACCTTTAGGCTTTGGCAAAAGTATTGAAGATGATTGGTCCAATTTCGAAAACTTAAAGACACAACAAATTACTAAGGCAAACTTACAATCACCACAAGAAATTAAGATAACTTTTAGTGATCCCGAGTTAACGGCTGCTACTACCTCAATACTCAAAGAACCGAAATTAGATGAAGATATTCAGGCAAAACCGCGCAAAAGTAAAGTAACATTCGATTTTAAGACCGAAGAACATGTTATACCGGGCCGAAATGCCCAAAGAGATTTAGAATTTGAGTCAGATTATGATGATGATGTATATGACAAAGCTCCACCGCCCATACCACCACAACCCATGCAACGTTTGTCAAATATAAATTATAATACAGAAGCAACCCTGACACCGATTGTTACCATACCCAAAACTATATCTTTATTTGGTTCTCAAATATCCCAGGAAGATAATGACAATGAAGATAGTTGGTCTGCCATACGTAAACATCGCAACTTAACGGTGGAATTGCAAAATGTTACAGCAACCACTGACGCCAAATTATCCTCACCGCCACCTGATTTTAATACACCACCACCTAAACCAGCCTATCGCAATCCTATGGCTCAACTGGCTATACAACGAGCCAAGGAAGTGCGTGCCGATATGGATGGTTTTAAGGCACGTTCTATAAATGATAAAAAACCAGAGGCTTCCAAGAGACAAAAACAGAAATTTTTAGATTTAAATAATGTGGATTATGAAGGTACTGAAGCTTAGTTTGTTTTTCTTAAATTATTGTTTTAGCTAGTAGGAGTATTTCGATTAGATATACTTTACTTATTAATAAAATTTTTAATGTAAAACTATTAAAATAATTCGTTTTTGTTCTATTTGGAATATGCACAAATTTTTCTAAATTAATGAAGAAGTATCGTTTTTGTTATGATCGAAGACCCACAGAGTTTGTGAAACAATCTCAAATTAGAAGTAGAATTAGTTTTCGAATTAAAACCAGTTAAGGAACGAACAACCAGAGAGTTAGATAAAGGAATTCAGAATGATGGAGAAGACTTTGAAATTCAATAACGTTCAATTAATGAGACTAGTGCAAAGGAATCTTCGAAAGTTGTTCAAATAATGAAGAAGTATTTGCTATAGATTACCGTTCTGTTATTGATCGAAGACCCACAGAGTTTGTGAAACAATCTCAAACAGGTAAAGTGCAATCAGTTATTGAATTAAAAACTGTTAAGAAACGAACACCCAGAGAGTTAGCTAAAGGATCTCAGAATGATAGAGAAGAGTTTGAAAGTGAGAACTGTTCAATTAATGAACCTATTTTAAATGAGTTTGCTAAGGAATCTTCGAAAGTTTTTTAAATCGAAGACCCTCTGAGTTTGTGAAACAATCTCAAACAGATGAATTAGAATCAGTCTTCGAATTAAAACCTGTTAAGGAACGAACACCCTGAGAGTTAGCTAAAGGATATACTCAGAATTATGGAGTGAAGTTTGAAATTGAATGCCGTTCAATTTATGAACCTAGTGGCACTGAGTTAACGAAGGAATTGCCAGAGAGTTAGCTAAAGGATCTCAGAATGATGGAGAAGAGTTTGAAATTGAATACCGTTCATTTTGTCAACCTAATGCCATTGAGTTTGCCAAAGAATCTCCGAATGCTGGAGAGAAATTTTTAACTGAATTCCGTTTAGTTAAGGAACAAAGTCCTTTTGAGTTTAATAATGATACAAAAAGTAAGAAGTTTCCTACAGAATTCCATTCAGTTGGGAAACGCAGATTTACAGAGTATGTTAACGAACCACAAACAACTGAAGAAGAACCTGAAGAGAACTGTTCAGTAAAAGAAAGAAAACCTACCGAGTTCCATAAAGATACTAAAAGTAAGGATTATTAATTTAAAACTGAATACCGTTCTGTTCAAGAACGAATATCAACTGAACTTGTTAATGAGCCACAAACAGTTCAAAAAGAATCCGTAACTGAGATCCATTCAGATAAGAAACTCATTGTTTGCTAAGTCAGGAAACTTAGGTCTACAAATTAATAAAGAATATATAAGAGAATATAATTCAATAAGAAAACGAAGACCTAAAGAGTTTGTCATGAATCAAGAAGAAGCAGCACCCCTCAGGCTAGTCTAGAGATGATGCTGAACATAACTCCCCTTGATATATACAAAAAATTCATTTCTGCTAAATCTGCTCTACGACTTAAACAGACGAACGGGTTAAAGCACGACCGCATTGGTCATGGCACCATCCTACAAAAGATAGGCAGGCCTATCATGGGGCCGGAAACAGATTACATTCTATCTACACTGAATTTTAATAGGTCATTCAAGACCAAAATACCAACAAGGGATGATTGGGCCGCGAATACTGTCCTAAGGGATGACGTGATCTCAATCTACACAAATGGCTCAAAGACAGAAAGAGGCAATCTTTTCCGATAAACTAAATCTTCTACTGTCTCTTCGACTACCTGACACCTGCACGGTCCTTCAGGCAGAGATAAATGCCATCTATACTGTCGCGAAAAGATTCCGGAAAGTAAATCTCGAAAATTCGACTATACATATATACTTGGACAGCCTTGCATCAATCAAGGCTCTTAACTCCAATGTTATTAAGTCGGAATGTCTTCTCAATTGCATTCAATCGTTGGCACAACTGACACAACATCACGTTGAGTTGATATAGGTTCCAGGACATGAAGGCATCCGGGGAAATGAAATATCTGATGAATGCGCAACCAAAGGGTCGTCCCTGGACTTAACCCTTGCGCAAAAGGATATTCACGCTCCCCTGACGACCCTATCAAAACTGATAGATGAATGGGCTCTGAGTGAGACGGAAGTCAGGTGGTCAAATCTCACCACTTGTAGAATATCGAAACTGCTCTGGCCCACTCTGACAACGGATAGGACTAAGACCCTCTTATCTTTTGGTAAGAACTCGATTAGGCTTCTAACTGGTATAATTACTGGGCACTGTATGATTGGACATATTTCAGAACGTATCGGCTACTCAAATCATAGCTACTGTAGATGCTGCTTGGACGAAGAGGAAGTGGAATCGGTACAACACCTTCTATGTGACTGTCCACCTTCTATATGACTGCCTTACAAGAGCACAGACTACTCTATCTGGGTAGAGCTCTTTTTCATGATCTAGACTGTCTCAGAGATGCGTCACTGATAAACATGATCGGTTTTATTTAAAGCACCGGCTGGTTTACATGGAGACCGAACGAACCAAGTAGTCAACGAAATTAGGGAGGGTAACCATTCTCTCATCGCTAGGGAATGGTAATTCTAAGGGTATCACAATGGGCCATAAGGCCTCCGAGTGAACTCCCTTGCTAGCGAGCAACCCACGTAACCTAACCTAAGAAGAGTGCTCAAAATCCTGTTCCTAGCCTTCTACCCCTTTGTTCGGCCTGTATCATGAGGCTTCTCCTCCACGCTACTTGCCGAGCGACCTTAGGACAGTCTCCTCCCAAATGTCCCCTTTGGATCCTCTTGGCCTCTTCAGTAGGGGATATTTAGAGCCCCCACGTCTAAGTCGGTCAGCTCAACAATTCTGGCATGGAGGTGCAACTCCCCATCATCCTCGTTGACCGTGAAGTCCGGTTTGTCTTTCCCTAACAGGTTGACCACCCCTTTCGTCGTATTTCTATTCTCATCCTTGTTTGTTTCAATGTTTGGTTCCTCTATTTTGAATCCCACGAGTATGCACGTACAGACGGAAGATAAACGCAGTGATGGCGTACGTGGACTAGGCAACTACGTTACAACAGCGCTTTACCATGACGCTGAGGGGAGCTGTTAGAAGCTAGTCACTTTATGCACTGGGTAGCCATCCAGGCCCTCGGCACTCCTACCACTCACCTTGACCTTAAAAGTGCATATATATCGCTCTGTCTTACGGTAAAGCCCTTACTGCTCACAGAGCCCAATCGAATAAGGAAGAAGGACTGAGAGAAACATACCACACTCACTATCTTGACAAGATTAGTAACCTTTACCCTTCTTTAAAACTATAACTTCCTGTGGCTGGATACCGAAGCATTAGTTACAGTAAGCTCTAGTCACAATATGTACTTAAGCTCTCGCATTACGACAAGATAGTTACCCTTAGCGAAGAGCTATTTTACAAAGTTTATTTTTTTATAAGAATATAGATTACACCAGAACCAAGAGCTTTAGAAGGCTTTGAATTGGAAATAAGGTTTAAAACTCTAACGGCAGTAATACATTGACCTTAATATAACAAAAAACATGTTTAATAATCTTACCTGTGCAATTTGGCTAATGGAAAATGTAAACATAACTTCTGATGAAATTCGGTGAACTCTTTATAGGAACGGAATAAATGTGTGGGATCTTTTTGACCATGGCGAGTGACACGTAAAATGTATGTATAAAATTTCTCCATTTCATAGTGTTTTTGACAGCGCACCACGGCCACACTTCTTAAGCGGCCATCTTGATGCATTCTACAAAAAAACAAATATAAACAAATAATAAAACACCCCAACAATAAAGCAACATCAGCAACTTACGTATATTTTCTAGGAACAAACGACAACAGTTCACCGCTACCTTCATCATTGCTAAAACGCATTTGTGCTAAATTGTGCAAAAAGAAATTGAATTGTGTAAACCAACTCTTCAATGAAAATTGTATCATTTTAGCAAATGAGGCAGCTGCTTCAGGATTCGATTGTGATGGCAGTAATGCTTTGCGTACATAAGTAACTGCATCGGCTGTAACACCGGGTATACCAGCCGTAGCCATAAGAGCTAACATGTGTAACAAAAGATCACCATGTTTGCGTATAATATTAAAGGCACGACAGCATAAATCAACAAAATAATGAAAGTCAGTAGAGGGTTTATCACCACCATTAATCACGTATGCCATATCGGAGGTTAGTACAAAGGGAGTGCGATCTCTGTTAGAGAAAGGAATTTTTAATATTTTTTTTTTTTTTGGTTCAGAATAATTGTATAGTGTTTTTCCTACCTCTTAAAGTTGCCAAACATTTGAGCATCACCTAAAAATTTACCAAAATCTATGTGGAATAAATGTCCTGAGGTTTTTAACATAATATTGTCATTATGTCTATCACAAATGCCCAAAATATAAGTTGCCACACTATAGCCAGCGCAGGAGACTACAAAAGAACAAAAAGAGAAGTGAAAATACTTGGCAAATTTACTAGAACTGAAGTAGAACCTAACGAGAACTGAACAAGAACTAAACTAAAACAGAACTGGAACTGAACTAGAACTGACCTAGAACTGAACTACAACTGAACTAGTTCAGAACTAGAACTGAACCAAAACTGAACTACAACTGAACTAGAACTGAACTAGAACTGAACTAGAACTGAACTAGAACTGAACTAGAACTGAACTAGAACTGAACTAGAACTAAACTAGAACTGAACTAGAACTGAACTAGAACTGAACTAGAACTGAACTAGAACTGAACTAGAACTGAACTAGAACTGAACTAGAACTGAACTAGTACCGAACTAGACTAGAGCTGAACTAGAACAAAACTAGAACTAAACTAGAACTAAACTAGAACTAAACAAGAACTAAACTAGAACTGAACTAAAACTGAATTAGAACTGAACTAGAACTAAACTAGAACTGAACTAAAACTGAACTAGAACTAAACTAGAACTGAACTAAAGTGAACCGAAACTGAACTAGAACTGAACTGGAACTGAAATAGAACTGAACTTGAACTGAACTAGACTAGAACTGAACTAGAACTAAACTAGAACTAAACTAGAACTAAACTAGAACTGAATTAGAACTGAACTAGAACTGAACTAGAACTAGAACTGAACTAGAACTGAACTAGAACTGAACTAGAACTGAACTAGAACTGAACTAGAACTGAACTAGAACTGAACTAGAACTGAACTAGAACTGAACTAGAACTGAACTAGAACTGAACTAGAACTTAACTAGAACTTAACCAGAACTTAACTAGAACTTAACTAGAACTTAACTAGAACTTAACTAGAACTGAACTAGAACTTAACTAGAACTTAACTAGAACTGAACTAGAACTGAAATAGAACTGAACTAGAACTAAACTAGAACTGAACTAGAACTGAACTAAAACTGTACTAGAACTGAACTAGAAATGAACAAGATATGAACTAGAACTGAACTAGAACTAAACTAGAACTGAATTAGAACTGAACTAAAACTGAACTAGAATTGAACTAGAACAGAAATATTGTTCTTTCTGGTACTAAAACTTACCCGTAAAATTCTTTACCGCTCTTTGATACTCCAATTGACTAGGATTTTGTTTAGCCAACCACTCAGCAATGGGACGATCCTTAAACGAACCCGTCAAACCATATTCCACCTGAATTTTTCTTAATGTTTCAGCATCCGAAACCAATTCAATCATGCCCTTCTTAAAACCAGTGGGAACACAATTAAAAGTTACCATTTTCAAGTCCAAATTCTCTTCCAGCCACATTTTATTCATAACACGAATAAGTTGTATGGTCAACATGTCTTGTTGTAAATCATCACCAGACTAAAGGTAAAATAAAGGTATAAAATTAAAGCTATTTGATATTTAGATGAAGGACTATTTTTACCTTAAATATAGCCGGCAATATTTCAGCATCTGGACCAATAAAGGAAATTTTCAAAGGCAATGTATTTGAATTGAAATAGCTGCAACTGCGTACATTTATACCGGTGACCTCCAGTTCAGGACCCAAAGGCAAAGAGGTGGGTTTGTCTAAAAGCTCTTGATTGACACTATCCATGCCGGCACACAAAGACTTTTGACGCAAAGACTCTTTGGCCACTTTAACGTTTTCAGCAATGTTAGCCAGATTCTTGAATAATGAAAAGTGCTATGAAAATTAACTGCTAAATGAATCTAGGATTGAAAACCTTACCCTACACATAATATTTTGCAGCAAGAATCTCTTAGATAGTTTCTCACCACATATGGCTAGCAAGGCTCTCAACATCATCTTATTTCTGCGATAATAACGTGCTTGAGTTATTAAAGTATCATCCATTTCATCACCATAACTCGATGAAGAATCTATTGAATTTTGTGGCCCATCGCCAGGTAAACTATGTACTAAAAGCCAATACATATGATGAGCTATACGTGGAGATTCCAAAGATTTACTTAATAAAAATCTAGCCATTGAGGAAGCTTCATAGGTATCATGCTTCAAAGCCTGAATCAATTGTGGCAAATAGTCAACTAACTGATCATTGGATTGTTGGGATATCCATTCTACGGCTTTTTCTCTTACTTTGGCATCGGGATAACGTGGCAGCAGCAGCTCTAAAGCCTGTTGTGGAGATAAGGCTGACCAGGAGTACAGTAAAGAGTGTAAATCCATGAGACTAGCATAATCCCAACTATGGGCAGCATGTAAAACTTTGGGTAAGGCATGAGGAATATTTTGTAAATACAAACGTTTTTCCCAGAAAACTTCACGTTTATCGATGGCACCCGGATAACCCTGTTCGGCGGTGTCCAATAATTCTTGCTGCAAATTAGTGTCCAAGGAATTGAAGTCGTATCTGTTAAAAAAATAATTGTAATAACTTGCGGGTTTTACTTAAAAAAATAATTTTTTTACCTTGGAGCTGGTGGTGGATTTTCCAAAGGTTCTGGAAATTGTATTTTACCGCCATAAGGCGGCACTTCAATACTCAAAACCGGACAAAAGTCGGGCTGAGGGTGACAACCTCTAGCGGGAGCGGGACCCAAAAACTTATCAGCCGTAGGAGGCCACATTGAGAGCAGATAGGAACCACAAATCATTTCACGTTTATAATCAAATAATTGTATGGCACACCAACCTAACTCGGTGGTAATTTGTTTCTTCTCACCATTATCCACATTATTTTGATCATTTTCTGCCGTTTGAGTGCCATACAAGACAAATATCAAACGTGCTTCCCGGGGTAAAGTACAAATAGGATTTTTCTCAAACGTAATCCAAGAAGAAAATTTCAAACGTGGAAATAAACCTCCTGTAGTATCATTAGAACATTTTGTTACCACGGGATCAGAGATAAAACGGGAACCATAGTTGATTTGTACACCCAAAGAGTAATTATCATAACGCCATAGAGGTGGAGGGCGATGTAAACAATTGACGCTAACCACAATCGGTTTGGAGACAAAAGAAACATGAATGGGTGCTAAAATTAAAAAAAAACATAATTAAAGAACAATTTTAAATTTAATGATACAGGTTCAGTTCTAGTTCTTATTTTTTTCAGCTTTAGTTCAGTTTCAGTACAGTTCTAGTTTAGTTCTAGTCCAATTATATTTCAGTTTTTGTTCAGTTCTAGTTCAGTTTTAGTTCAGTTCAAGTTTAGTTCTAGTTCAGTTTTAGATCAGTTCTAGTTCAGTTCTAGTTCAGTTCTAGTTCAGTTCTAGTTCAGTTCTAGTTCAGTTCTAGTTCAGTTCTAGTTCAGTTCTAGTTCAGTTCTAGTTCAGTTCTAGTTCAGTTCTAGTTCAGTTCTAGTTCAGTTCTAGTTCAGTTCTAGTTCAGTTCTAGTTCAGTTGTAGTTCAGTGTATCTGCCAATACTTACTTATGGAATAATCCAAAGTTTTCACCGAAAATCCCACCTTAAAGACATTCGAATACAATTCTATTAATTCCTGTACGGCATCTCTTAAATTATTGCATTTAACTTTAATTTGTTCGACTATAGAACGCGGTCGCAAACACACTTCGGCATAATCGCCACAATCGGTTATAATTTCAGGATTTGTAGAGGAACTTGAATATTTTGGTTGATTATCTTCACAAACTTGTTTTAGCTTTGCTACACAGTCGGCTAGTTCCAGTGTATCAATGGAACCCAATAAGGCACAAATGGCTTTAACACCCTGCACCACACCAGAACAGGATATAACAGTACGCGAGTTGTTGTCATTAGCCGCAGATTCTAGTTTATCTATTTCGGTTTCCAAAGTTTCTGAAATTGAAAATAAAAATTATTAATTATTGAATTTAAAATTGGAAAGAATCTCTGCTTACACACCTAATAAAATCATCATACTATCATAGGTTATGGTATTGGCCGTCTCATTGGGCAATACTTCTTCGGGACGCATTTCACATACATTTTTATCATCTCTCTGGGTGCGTGCTATAACTTTCATATTTTCCTCGGTCTTTAAACACAAACCCAATTGTACATCTTTTTCTAGTTTCAAACTATTGTGTACACATTCCAATTGACTTAGTTTCGAAGAATTTGAAAGCCATTCCGCTACACCTATAGGTCTAACGGCATAATCATTAACATGACCTCTGATTTGACCCTCTAAAGAATAGAAGGCTTGGCTTATAACCATTTCAACGGGAGTATTAACTAGAACGAAAAAATAAGGAAAGTTTTAAAACTATTTTGCCAAAAATTTGCTAAGAAAAAAGAACTTACTGTCACATGTAAATTGTACGGGTGCCCCATAGCCCTTAAACTGCCTCTTATTGGCCGCCGTCGATTCACCATCCGGAAACAATGCATTCAATGCTGGATGTACTAATATCTTAATACTTGTCTCCAATGGATAATGATAATTAAATTCCGATGCTATTATATGACCCACATTATTTACTTCATCATCGTATGGATAACGTTGTCTCAGTTCTTTAACCATATAAAAGAAATCAAGTAATTCCAAGTCCACTGTACGTTGATCTGTGACAATTTCATAAAGACGCGAAGAAGTTTTTCGTCGATCCAATACATGACTGGTATTCAATACTGGTACATATTGTTCATAATCCCTGGCAAATGTATTAAACGATGAAGTGCTAGCTCCATTACTATAGCCACCACTATTGCGAGGTGGTAGGGGTGGTGGAGGTGATCGTGATCCTCCCGTTGCACGTGGTGGTAATTCTTCTTTTTGTCTGATTTCAGGGGTATAATCAGTTCGCCAACTAGTGGATGAAACTGTTTGGACGAAAAAGAGATTCCAAAGAAATTAGAAATTTTTAAAAAAAAATTATATATTTAAAATTTATAAAACTAGCTTTAGTTTACAAGCTCCCTAATACCACACACTCAACTCTTTTGTTTTTCCTTGAAATAAGTTTGTGTTTGGTCTTGCAGAACCTGGAAACAGAAGGTCCTAAATTGCGTGTTTTTACTACGCTATTGAAGAGTTGTTGGAATGTTTACTGTATAGATCATGAAGCTCCTTACAGTGCCAATTGGGATCGTACTTTGTTTGAAGTTGTTTTGCTCTCGAACTTTGTGTCAAAAGTATCCTGGTTATAGATGCAGGTTACCGCTCAGGGAAGTTATGTTATTCCTAGAGATAACTGTTGATTATAAAAATAATCATTTCCACTGTAAAGCTGCAAGAAATTTGACTCCAAAATCTACAAAGTAATGACGATAATTCATATGGATCGAGTTCCATCTGTTTATGTTGTTAGTAGGTTAAGCAGCGGCTTCTATTAGGCCGCGAAACATCTGGGGAAGAAACAAACTTCCAAGATTCTTAGAGATAGTTGATTCTCTCGATCGGCTTTCATTATTTAGCAGGATATCTTTATTACGATATGTGATATGTGTTAGTCATGTCGGCATGTATTATTGTCCTTTACTGATTGATAATAATTGGGAAGCTTTCTAAGATGTATATTCATATCTCGGATTGCCAAGGGTTTTTTAATAACCTTGAATAGTTTGTCGATATTAAAGGACTTGACAACTTTAGTTTGGTTATGTTCAAGAGTCTAATTTTGTAAATTTTGTTAACAGGACTTCATTTCGCATTATCTGTCGTTGGTTATCAAAAAAACGTATCTCATGGTCGGATATGGCGATATTGATTGAGACCCTGTCATTCTAATATACTTGTGGTTTGAAAGAGAATGGTTGTTGTCTGCAAACTTCCCGCGGTTATTTATCTGGATGAGAAAGATCGAACTGTGGACCACATTTGTTTTTATTTGTTTCCATTTAAACTACATAATATCAAAGAAAAACCAACTTTGTCAGATTGCCAAAAAAAACTAACTTTCGTTTGAGTTTCCTATACATTATCCAACTGCTGATATTTGCTGAGCGGATCTGGTTGATACTTCGGGTGCCACCATCTGCAAATTCGATCAAGAAATTCGACCAGACCTTTAATCCATGCATCTTTGTCTCATTCAACCAGCTTTGACACTTTGGATGTTAATACTTTAATTATCATGGATTAATTGAAGTACTATTGTCCGACGGATATCATCTCGATAATCTGCAGATAAAACAAAGCATCTTTTGATCTTGTTACCAAAATACTTTGAAATTCATCAATATTAAAATCGAGCTACAGATTTTCACTTGTCATCATAATTTACAAGCCTGTTGATCGCGGTGTCAACTCGATCAGCTTTCAGATGATCCAACCAGCTTTTTTGCTCGTCATCCAAACTTCGAACATTTTGTTTTGTATTATAAAAAAACATATGAACTCAGAAAACTCCCGTTTGAGGTTGGATACGATTGTGTGGGAACTTACACATCATATTGGATACAGTAAGAACTGTTCTGTTTGATAGTTTGGATGTCTTCTGGGAAATACGACCAATTTTCAGATGATCCAACCAACTTTTTTGCTCGTCATTCATATTAACCAACCTTACTTCGAACATTTCGTTTTGTATTATAAAAAAATCATTTGAACTGAGAAAAAATCCCGTTTGAGGTTGACTACAATTGTGTGCGAACTTCTGATTGGAAACAGATAGAATTGCTCTGTTTATTACTTCGGGTGTCAACTCGATTATTTGCTAAATTTGCTACTTCTTCTAGGAAATACATCTAGTTTTCAGATGATCCAACCAACTTTTTCGTTTGTCATTCATATTTACCAATATTCTGTTACTTCGATCATAACGTTTCGCATTATGAAAAACCATTTGAATTCAGAGGAAATTACGTTTGAGGTTTGATACAATTGCGAACTTATGCATCTGGTTGGAAATAGTTAGAACTGCCCTGTTTTATAATTCGGGTGTCAACTCGATCATCTGATAAATTTGCTACTTCTAGGAAATACGATCAGTTTTTAGATGATCCAACAAGTTTTTTCACTCGTCATCCATATTAACCAAGCTCCTGTGGGAACTTATGCATCTGCTGGAAAACAGCTAAAACTTCTCTGTTTTATAACTCGGGTGTCAACTCGATCATCTGCTAAATTTGATAGTTCTTTTAGTTTCAGATGATCTAACCAATTTATTCGCTTGTCATCTATATTTACAAGCCTTCTGTTACTTCGATCATATCGTGTCGCATTATCTCTCTTTGCAGTTGTATAATGAAAGCCGTCTGAACTCAGACAAATCCTAGTTGGGGTCGAGTAAGATTGTTTGCGAACTTAATCTCAATCCTATCATTATTATGCGTCTGGTTAGAAACGGGACTTTTCGTCTTGCTTCCTTACGTTTCTTCTCATTTACCGACCTGATTAGTTGAATGAGTATAGTTCGTCGGGGTTTGATATATTGGATATATGTAACACTAGTTTTGCTAGTTCTTGAGGTGACTTAAGCATATTTTTCTCTGCTGATACTTAGGATACTGATACTTCGGATGTCAGCACATTATTATCTGATTATTGATACATTGGATGCACTTGATTGTATGTAACACTCGCCACTAGTTCGTGAGGGGAGCCTATCATATATTTCTCTGCTGATACTCAGGATATTGATACTTCGGATGTCAATACATCATCATCTGAAATCGTGCTGCAGTTCTTGAACTGATCCGAACATAATTTTCTCGTTACACTTATCTACCAGCCTGTCTGCTTCTTTTGGGAATTGTCGAAGTTTTACTTCATAACGAAGTTTTATTGACAAAGTCGCTGAAGATACGTTAACTAACATCTGCAAATGCTTGACACTCTGTCTAGATAATGAAACGTTTCTCTAACAGCTAGAACTATATATGTATTTGGATTTATGTATTAGAAGCGTTTAGAGTCTATAAAATCGTAGAGTTGATTTAGATGATTAGTGCCAAGTAGTTTAATTTCAGATTGGCAGATATACCGAACGATAAAGTTATGAACAGAGAGAGAGAGAGAGAGAGCGTAGCTACTTAGCATCAATAAAAACGATTATTAGAAGAATGGGCAAGTCCTGAACTGAAGAAAGTGCTCAACCACAGAGACGAACGTTGTTTACGGATCTTGGAAAAGCAGGCGTAAAGCAAGCCGCTTTTAAAATGCTAGTTCTATAGCGAAGTTTTATTGGGAAGTCGCTGAAGATACGTTTAGTAAAATCTGTAAAAGCTTGACTCACCGTCTAGCTGATGAAACGTTTTGTAAATTCTCTAACAGCTAGAACTATATATGTATTTGGATTTATGTATTAGAAGCGTTTAGAGCCTATAAAATCGTAGAGTTGATTTAGATGATTAGTGCCAAGTGGTTTAGTTTCA
The DNA here is from genome assembly GCF_022045245.1 of Lucilia cuprina. Taxonomy (NCBI): domain Eukaryota; kingdom Metazoa; phylum Arthropoda; class Insecta; order Diptera; family Calliphoridae; genus Lucilia; species Lucilia cuprina. The sequence continues at coordinate 13,825,844 of NC_060953.1, read as the reverse complement.
GATTGGCAGATATACCAAACGATAATGTTATGAACAGAGAGAGAGAGAGAGAGAGAGAGTAAAAACGATTATTATAAGAATAGGCAAGTCCTGAACTGAAGAAAGTGCTCAACCACAGAGACGAACGTTGTTTTAATCTAATATTACGTTACGGACTATGCTCTCTTCAAACGAGTTAGTTGTTAGGGAACCTACGGTACTGGTTCCCTATGATGATCTGATCCGTGCCACTGCTGATTCACACAAATTATCTAACGCTTGTTGAAACCGATTGAACACATTTACTAAATATTTTATATATAGTTTTACACGTTAAAAATTAAAAATTTTAGATGACACTTACAACTTATTTTTTTGGCTAAACTAGAAGTCATTATTAATATTAAAGTGTTTTAAATGGATTAAGAAAATTTAATGCGTGAGTGAAATTTTGAAAATTTTCTAAACTAAAAACAAAAACACATTTCGCTAAAAAAATCACACACACACTTTTTTATATATAATTCAATATATATATTTTTTAGATTTTTAAAATTTTTTATTTTATAGCAAAAAAAAAAAATCACAAAATAAACTTACCATTTGGACTAACAGCTGATTTATCCAATTTATTGACAGCTTCATAGACAGGATCTGAATATTGTGTACTGCCACCACTATATAAATAATCAAAAGGATCATACTCCGCATAAAATGAAGTACAATCGGAGGCATTATCGTTGTCTGAAAGTATTGAATGTAACATTTAATTTTTTTGTTTAAATTTTTTAATAATTACAAAAAACTACTGCAAATTATATATAATTATTGTTGTTGATATTTTTTTTGCAAATAATTTTGTTATTGTTCTTTTTAGTTTGTATTTATTTTTAATTGTTGTGATTAAAATTAGATGAAAAAACACACACAGAAACAAAATTATTATTTAGATTTATTTGCTATGAATCAAAATATAAAACAAAAATAAAAAAAGAAACTTTTATAAAAATAAAACGCGACACTATATAGAAAACACCAAAAAACACAACACACAACCGAAAAATTAATAATAAATATAATAAAATAAAATATATATTTTTTTCTAAATGACCATGATTTTGACTACTTGGCTACAAGATGATTTCGTCATTTCGTTAAAATCGTTTGTAAAATGTTTTGCTCTAGACGTTTTCTTTTACTTTTAGCCCAAAGATCAGCAAGATCACGACAACTTAGCTAAATGCACAAATTTCTATCAGCAACAACAACATCCCACGATTCTAGTTGTTATTTGTGTATTGTTGTTGTTTTAGTTACCCATAAATACAACCACACAGCACAACATGTTTTTGTTAAAAATTTAATTCAATAATAAATTTGAGTTATTTTTTTTTTGTTTTATCAACAACAAACAATAATTTTAAAAGATAAAATAGTTTAATTTCCATTAATTAAATTATTATAGTGATTTTGTGTTAATGGGTAACGAGCCACTAAGTCTGAACGTTAAAAAAAACTAAATGTTTAAACTATTAGTAGAAAGCTGGAAAAACAAATTGAAAATACTATATGAGATAAACATACATATATATAAAAGCGCCTTTAAATTCAGCAATGTTTAAATAAATAGAAACATAGAATACGAAAAATATTAAACAAAAAGTTTAATTTCAAATCACTAAATATTTCTCTTAACCAAAATGTTACATATAGCAATCAATTAATCATATAATTTTACAGACAATTTTCTATCATATTTAAATAACCGAACCTTAATCTATCTTAAATGGTTATCCGCTCAAGTGAATGATAAAGTTATGTTAGCAAACCGGTACTTATCGAGAGTGTTGTATCTATTTTTACATCAACTTTACTATAGAGTTTTACCGAACTAATCTATATTTACAGAGCCATTTTATAAATAAAGTGAAATTTTCCATCTGTCATTATTTTCTATAAAACAAAATTGGACACATAATATTCAGCTTAATGTGCTATATTTATAATCAACACTGCATATATATATTCACAGCATTCACTCTACTCATAGCATTAAAGTGTTTTATATGTAGTACAAACTGAACTCGAACTATACGCGAACTGAACACGTGCTGAACTTGAACTGAAATAGAACTAAACTAGAACTGAACTAGAAATGAACGAGACTCAACAAGAACTGAACTAGAATTGAACTAGAACTGAATTAGAACAGAACTAGAACTGATTTAGAACTAAACTAGAACCGAACTAAAACTGAAATAGAACAAAACTAGAACTAAACCAGAACTGAACTAAAACTAAACTGGAACCAAACTAGAACTGAACTAGAACTTAACCAGAATTGTACTAGAACTGAACTAGAACTAAACTAGAACTCAACTAGAATTGAACTAGAACTAAACTAGAACTGAACTAGAACTGAACTAGAACTGAACTAGAACTGAACTAGAACTGAACTAGAACTGAACTAGAACTGAACTAGAACTGAACTAGAACTGAACTAGAACTGAACTAGAACTGAACTAGAACTGAACTATAACCGAACTAGAACTGAACTAGAACTGAACTAGAACTGAACTAGAACTGAACTAGAACTGAACTAGAACTGAACTCGAACTGAACTAGAACTCAACTAGAATTGAACTAGAAGTGAACTAGAACTGAACTAGAACTGAACTAGAACTGAACTAGAACTGAACTAGAACTGAACTAGAACTGAACTAGAACTGAACTAGAACTGAACTAGAACTGAACTAGAATTGAACTAGAACTGAACTAGAACTGAACTAGAACTGAACTAGAACTGAACTAGAACTGAACTAGAACTGAACTAGAACTGAACTAGAACTGAACTAGAACTGAACTAGAATTGAACTAGAACTGAACTAGAACTGAACTAGAACTGAACTAGAACTGAACTAGAACTGAACTAGAACTGAACTAGAACCGAACTAGAACTGAACTAGAACTGAACTAGAACTGAACCAGAACTGAACTAGAACTGAACTAGAACTGAACTAGAACTGATCTAGAACTGAACTAGAACTGAACTAGAACTGAATTAGAACTGAACTAGAACTGAACTAGAACTGAACTCGAACTGAACTAGAATTGAACTAGAAGTGAACTAGAACTGAACTAGAACTGAACTAGAATTGAACTAGAACTGAACTAGAACTAGAACTGAACTAGAACTGAACTAGAACTGATTTAGAACTGAACTAGAACTGAACCAGAACTGAACTAGGACTAAAGTAGAACTGAACTACAACTAAAGTAGAACTGAACTAGAACTGAACTAGAACTAAAGTAGAACTGAACTAGAACTGATTTAGAACTGAACTAGAACTGAACTAGAACTGAACTAGAACTGAACTAGAACTGAACTAGAACTGAACTAGAACTGAACTAGAACTGAACTAGAACTGAACTAGAACTGAACTAGAACTGAACTAGAACTGAACTAGAACTGAACAAGAACTGAACTAGAACTGAACTAGAACTGAACTAGAACTGAACTAGAACTGAACTAGAACTGAACTAGAACTGAACTAGAACTGAACTAGAACTGAACTAGAACTGAACTAGAACTGAACTAGAACTGAACTAGAACTGAACTAGAACTGAACTAGAACTGAACTAGAACTGAACTAGAACTGAACTAGAACTGAACTAGAACTGAACTAGAACTGAACTAGAACTGAACTAGAACTGAACTAGAACTGAACTAGAACTGAACTAGAACTGAACTAGAGCTGAACTAGAACTGAACTATAACTGAACTGAACTATAACTGAACTAGAACTGAGCTAGAACTGAACTAGAACTGAACTAGAACTGAACTAGAACTGAACTAGAACTGAACTAGAACTGAACTAGAACTGAACTAGAACTGAACTAGAACTAAAGTAGAACTAAACTAGAACTGAACTAGAATTGAACTAGAACTAAACTAGAACTAAACTAGAACTAAACTAGAACTGAACTAGAACTGAACTAGAACTGAACTAGAACTGAACTAGAACTGAACTAGAACTGAACTAGAACTGAACTAGAACTAAAGTAGAACTAAAACTAAACTAGAACTATACAAAAACTGAACTAGAACTGAAGTAAAACTGAACCAGAACTGAATTGGAACTGAACTAGAGCTGAACTAGAACTGACCTAGAACTGAACTAAAAGTGAACTAAATCTGAACTAGACCTGAACTAAACTAGAACTCAACTAGAAATGAACTAGAAGTGAACCAAATCTGAACTAGTACTGAAACCAGAAATTAAATTCTTCGCTGAAATTTCGATAGCGAAAGCTCTTGATTCACAATACGTATATTTCGAAAATCATATAGGGCACTCGGAAGTCGACAACAACCTTAACATGATACCTTAATATTAAACACAAAACATGTGTATATTTTTTTAACCAAATACATTGGTTAATATACATTTAAATTTTGTTCACATTGACTTGCCAATTGTTTGTCAAATTTTTAACTAAATTGCCATAATGTTTCGTGTTTGTTGTTTATTCGTGTGGAAAATATATGAAAATTCTCGTGTTAAGAGATTTACTATATGTTTGTTCACAACAATCTCAATTAATTTGTTATATTTTTATATTTTCTTTTATAATTTGTTTATATAGCACTAGCCTGTACGATTTAAATTTTAAAGTATATTTTAAGGCTTTCTTTTAGCAATTATTATCACAATTTTATAGAAATTTAACTAATACTACCACTATCTTCATTTATCACACTAGCAACGTTAGGATTTTCTTGTTCAACTGATTCTGCCATGATCAGCAATATGCCTTAAATAATATATACTTAATCCGTTATTCAGTTAATATTAAAAACTGTAGACTGAATAAACAAATAATGATTTAATAAATAAAAACTCGTAAATGTTTATAGTCATACTATTTAATTTTGTTTATAATAGCATCATCATATTGACCGCAACATTTTTCTACGGCATCATATTTTTTTTTTTAAATACGCTGCAAGAAAAAACTTAAGCATACTGAAAAATCGTCGGTAACATGTAAGGAAATACCGGTAAATTACAAATTGCGATGAATTGAACGTTTAGGTCGTAAAACAATTTTAAGAAGTTAATAAAAGATATGAACTTCGTAATCGCTGAACACAATGAATAACAGCATCTAATGGAACAAAAGTTAAAATGAGTGTACCCCTGGGTTCATGGGGAATGTTTTTTTATTGGTTCAGATTAATGGTACTAGTCCGGGTACACCAGAATTCTTATTGATCAAGGAAAGTAGTGCTGAAGTACTGCAATATATTATGGTCTCGCATAGGAATAGGCTGGTTGCCATGATCATCATTACTTTTGATCCAAGTAGATCCCTTTGTGATTTAGAACACCTTTCGGATGTTCCAATTCTACAATGTGGATTATAAAGTTTCATAATGGACGAGGAATGAACAGTATCATTCTAGTATTCTTATTCAGTTCATTTTCAATTTGGAAACTATATACCACAAGGGCGGTCATATATACTTACTATAACTAAGTTGAAACAGACCTGAGATAATCGCATATTCTAAAGATATAGTTCTCCTTATTATTAAGAGCATATTTCTGTTAAATATATAAAATCGGCCGAATATTCTATAATTTCGAAAAAAATCAAGAGTATGGAACGAATTGGAGTTTTTAAAGGAACGTAAATAAATACTTTAGATCCATTTTAAACTGTACGCTCTCGCGAAAAAGTAATGTTAAGAATGAAATAAGTTAGATGCTCATTGCTAGAAAAAAATTGAAACGGAATGGAAACCTTAAACTTACATTGGAAGTGAATGAGCAGAGGGGCCATAAGACCTACTCCTATAGTTTACTAGTATGGTGAAAAATCACATCTGTTATTTTGTAAAAAGGCTAACTTATGCTAAAAAGATGTTCTTAAAGATCTGGTAATGTGAAAGGCGGAAGATCTTATAACGTCTCTAGATAAATGAGATAAAGATTGAATTGATTAGGAATTTGCTAATAGAGCTCTAGGTTCAGGTTTTTTTAAGAAGTGGATGTCATGCAGGGATCTTTGCATTAGAAGAAGGGTTACAATGTGTTATAACTCCTCTAATTTGGCTACTAGCGATGAACGGTATTTTAAGACAATTTGAATCTAATGGTATGAAGATCATTAGATAGCGAATGTTGTGGTGTTATTCTTGTTCGTTTTATGAAATGAATTCTTCTTATGGTCGAAAAGTGTGTATTACTTGTGTTAAATTCTGCTTAGACTGTACGGTTCTTCGTCATTCAAACCTTTACACGACCGTCATACACAAATTCTGTATGAAGTAGGTAAATTCTGTATGAAGTAAGTAAAATTTCAACTAGGTATATTTGCTTATATACGATAGACTTTTAAGTGGGTGTGCAATTTTTACGGGTCGCTGAAATTAATACAAAAAGGTTATTCAGATTCATTGATAAACAAAGTGTCTTTTAAGCAGAGATTATAGCGATTTGTAAAGAATTCTTTCTTTGCGGAATCGGCTCGGTGAATTTTTTGTATTGAAAACCTTAGGAAATTGATCTTTTTTTTATACCCTTCACCTTCGTGAGAAGGGTATATATAACTTTGTTATTCCGTTTGTAATTTCTTTAATATAATTTTCCAACCCTATAAAGAATATATATTCTGGGTCATTGTAGATAGCGGAGTCGATTAAGTCCAACTGTCTGTCTGTATGTTTGTTGAAATCAGTTTTTAAAGGACCCCAGATATAGGCGTGGAAGATTGCTATTTAAAATCAGCAAAGTCGGAGATATGAGCAAAAATCCGAGACAAACTTTGAAAATTTCATCAAAATATGGATTTTTTATTCATGCTCAAACAGAAATTGCATAAAACAAAATACATATTATGTATTACATAATCATACGGTAAATATTGTTGTTGTACTCTTGTTTATAAAAACAAGGCAGAGCGAGAGCAGCACTAGTGAGTTGTTATTGGCTAGAAACATGAAATTAAGTATATGGAGTCTGGCTTAAGTTAGAAGCCATAGCAGGGAACTTTTTGGTAATTTTTATACCCTACACCACTATAGGGGGGAGGGTATTATGCGTTGGTGTGAAGTTTGTAACATCCAAAAATATTGGTCCTAGACCCACCTTAAAGTATACCAATCGCCTCAGAATCACTTTCTGAGTTGATTTAGATATGTCCGTCCGTCTGTCTGTCTGTCTGTCTGTCTGCCTGTCTGTTTGTCCCTGTGTCCATGTAAACCTTGTGCGCACGTTACAGGTTGTAATTTTCAAGATAATTTGATGAAATTTGGCGCATACTCTTTTTTTTTTTGGTTCAAGGACGATCGCTATTGAAAATGGTTGAAATCGGTCCATTATTTCTCCTAGCCCCCATACAACCGTACTCCCCCAAATCGGGCCTTTAGGCTCGATTAGTTTTATAGAACAATATATGACAATACTAATTTTATTGTGATCGGGCCTCATTTGACCCTAGCCCCATACAAACTCCCCTTCAGAAAATGACTAAAATCTACATAAATGTCTTTGAAATAGACGTAAATTCATCTACCAAAATTTATAAGAATAGACCCATTTTACCCCTTCTCCCCTATGAGCCCTCTTGTAGAAAATCTCTTTTTTTTTGTCAACAATAAGTAAAAATATTCCACAATAAAATAAATTTAATGCTTTATTTAAAAAATCCACAATTTTAACATACTGACTGGTGTATAGGGTATCATATGGTCGGCAATGTCCGACTATAAATTCATACTTGTTTTCGTTTTTCATTTCGTTTTCGTTGTATATTCTATAATATTGAAATTAATTATGTAGATGCGGAATTAGGTGAGAAAACATGAAAAGGAACTTTTTTGTACTTTTTCGTTATTTCGTTATGGTACTTTTTGAATTTTCTCTAATAATTAACCTAGAAACATGAAATTAAGTACGTAGAGACCGGATTAGACCGGATTTCGTTCTGCAAAAGGTACTTTTTGAGTTTTCTATAATATTGAACCTAGAAACATGAAAAGAAGTATGTAGGGTCGGAATTAGGCGAGAACCGGTAAAGGTGAACTTATTGGTACTTTTCTGGTTTTTATAAAAGGTACTTTTTTTAATTTTCTATAATATTGAATCTAGAAATATGAAATTAAGTATGTTGCACCCGAAGTAAGTGAGGTAAAAGAAGAGTTTTTGATACCAACAGTTTTTTTATAACACACCACGGTAAAGGGTATATAAGATTTGGCACAGCCGAATATAGAACTCTTACTTGTAGTTTTCTCTAGTCTCCGAGTAAATTTACAGCTTTTTATATGATGCATAACCTGTCTTAATCTAAAGCTAAATCTAAAGTGTGTACTAACCGAAAACTACCTAACAAAATATAATTGTTTTGATTTCAAACGAACATGAACTAAAAGCAAATATCTTAAATCCATGAAATAACAAATAATTCGTATTCAATGGATCCGTAATAATTATTACTTATGACAAAAATATGTAAAAAGTTAAGCGGTTAAAATGACGTTATAATAATGTTAGTTTTTCACATAAATTCTAAAATGAACATTAAAGGGTTAAGAATGGTGTTAAAGCTTTTAATTTTAAATGATTCTATAGGGTTAAAGACAAAAGCTTATGGCACAAAGAATTTAAAAGTTTAAAAATTTTCAAATAAAAACGTTTTTATAACAAATGCAATTTATTATTCCAATGACTGCTGATTAGCGAGAGCGAGAGCTAAAATGCAGCATTAAGCTAAGGAAAGTGACAAATAATGTGTATGATAATTTTAAAATAAAAAATTGAAGAAATATAAAAAACGAATGGGCTAATGACTGATAAAAATAACAACAAACTAATTGTAATAATAATAATAAAAAAAGTTTATTTTTTTATAAACAAAACCTCCCCATTAAATAGAATTTTCCGCAAGGAATAAAACAACAGATTTTTGAGTTTTTTTTTTACTTTTATTAACTTTTGTTTTATTCAAGAACATTTTTATCTGAAAACAAACAATCTACAAACAATTTAAAGGTTAAAATAACAGAAAAGCAGAATGTTTTAAATAGATAAAAATGTTCGAATATAAAGTAATTTTTTTTAATAATTTTCTTTTTTTTTTATTAACATTAAGTTTTGGTTTTAATTTATAACTGTTTATGATATTACAAAAACAAAATGAGAAAAAAAGAGCAGAATGTTTTACAATTGTTTAGATTTAGACAAGTTAATCATTATAAAAGTTTTGTATTTAATACATAACAGTTTTATAAGTTTTGTTTCTTTCTTGTTGTTTTTTTTTTAATTTTTTAATAAAAAATATATAAAAATGAATATTTTAGAAAAAAACATTTAAATGAATTAAAATATATATGAATGTATCTGAAATTTCTTAATTTTTATTTAAAAAACAACAACAACAAGACACAAAATAATTAAAATTATGAAGAAAAAAAAAACTTGAATGCAATAAAAATTGTTTTCTTTAATAAAATAAATTTTGAATTTTTTTAAATGTATAATAAAGGTTGGTTTTTTAAAACAAAATAATACTTTTTTTTAGTTTTTTAATATTTTTATCAGACCTTAGCACAACAGCTGCATCAGAACTCAAACTTTTCTATTTGAAATTATCAATTTTAAACAGATAATTATGAGAAAGAAAGTTAATAACAGAGAGCTTTTTCACTTTAAGTTTAATTAAATATGAGGTAATGTGATATATATATTTTTTTTAAATTTTGTTCGTTTTAAGTTCGTATTGTAGTTTTTTCTTAACAAAAACTCTTTTTTTTTTTGTTTCGTTATATTCGTTTAATATTTTTTTATTATTTGTTAAGTCTTTTGGTAACTGAAATATAAGAGAAAGTAAAAAAAAATCATAAGAGTTTATTTAAAACAAAAATTATAATTATTTATTGTGACATAAGTTTGTTAGAATCAAAACAATAACGAAACAGTTAAACAAAATAATTAAAAGCAAACATTTAACAAATAGCATGCTACTCAATAAATACTGAACAATAATTTGGAAAAGAAGGATTTTACTAAGAAAGTATTGAATTACATTCGAGTAATTTTTTTTTTCTTTATTTTTAATATCATACACATTTTTTCCATTCCTCACTGTCGTTTTATATGTTTATACTTAGTTTTTAAAACATAGAACTAAACTGCAATAACAGAGATATGTATGTTGCTCATATTTCCGCTATTTCTCAACCGATTTTGAACAGGGAACATTCATAAACTTTTTGAGAATTTTATAGATATATGGTTGCTAGAAATAAATTAGAACTGAACTAAAACTAAACGAGAACTCACCTAGAACTGAACTAGAACTGAACTAGAACTGAACTAGAACTGAACTAGAACTGAACTAGAACTGAACTAGAACTGAACTAGAACTGAACTAGAACTGAACTAGAACTGAACTAGAACTAGAACTGAACTAGAACTGAACTAGAACTGAACTAAAACTGAACTAGAACTGAACTAGATCTGAACTAGAACTGAACTAGAACTGAACTAGAACTGAACTAGAACTGAACTAGAACTGAACTAGAACTAAACTATAACTAAACTATAACTAAACTAGAATTAAACTAGAACTGAACTAGAACTGAAGTAGAACTGAACTAGAACTGAACTAGAACGGAACTAGAACTAGAACTAAACTAGAACTAAACTAGAACTGAACTAGAACTGAACTAGAGCTGAACTAGAACTGAACTATAACTAAACAGTAACTAAACTAGAACTAAACCAGAACTAAACTAGAACTGAAGTAGAACTGAACTAGAACTGAACTAGAACGGAACTAGAACTGAACTAGAACTGAACTAGAACTAAACTAGAACTAAACTAGAACTGAACTAGAACTGAACTAGAACTAAACTATAACTAAACTATAACTAAACAGTAACTAAACTAGAACTGAACTAGAGCTGAACTAGAACTGAACTAGAACTGAACTAGAACTGAACTAGAACTGAACTTGAACTGAACTAGAACTGAACTAGAACTGAACTAGAAC
>NC_060953.1:13805977-13814704 GCF_022045245.1 Lucilia cuprina | reverse complement strand
TCTAGTTCAGTTCTAGTTCAGTTCTAGTTCAGTTCTAGTTCAGTTCTAGTTCAGCTCTAGTTCAGTTCTAGTTCAGTTCTAGTTCAGCTCTAGTTCAGTTCTAGTTCAAGGTTATTTCTATTCAGTTCTAGTTCAGTTTTATACTTGAATCTAGTTCAGTTCAAATTAAGTTCTGGTTCAGTTTTAATTTAGTTTTAGTCCAATACTAGTTCGTTCTGGATCTGTTCTAGTTCAGTTCTAGTTTAGTTATAGTTTCGTTTTAGTTTAGTTATAGTTTAGTTCTACTTCAGTTCTATATTCTGGTTCAGTTCTAGATCAGGTCTCATTTAGTTAGAGTTTAGTCCTATTTTTTAGTTTTGGTGCAGTTCTAGTCGACAAAAACACTCTTCTTAAACATTTTTAAATTTACTGAATAAAGAATTATTTTTTTTGTCTACAATATCATTTGTGTAATATCAATGCATTTTTAAACACAATAAACTCAAACAAAAACAATTTTATTATCACTTAACACAAAGAAACAAAGATAAAAATTTCATTTTATTATCGATATTATATCAAACAACAACAATATACAATAGAGTACAAAAGTTGATTAAGGTTCCTCTATAAATCGCATAAAATCGCATTGCAGATAAAGACTAAAAAAGAGAATTGAAAAATTAAAAAGTTTAATTAAAAATAATCATTTGTAAAACAGACTTAACAACAATAAGTAGTAACTTAATCTTGTTTTCTCAATTAAAAACTATTTTTTGTCTATTATGTTCTCTTTTTTCTCACAGAAACTTATTTTGCCACCATTGAGACCTTAATATTGCTCGTTAGCTGTAATACAACATGTCTAATCAAGCCGAAATTGATTATGAAAAACAATTTCAAGAAGATTTGGCTAAAGCAACCGCCTTAAGTTTAGAGCAACAGGCCCTAGAAGAATTTAAACGTTGCCAAAAATACGGCATAGCCTATACGCAATCTGTACAACAGGAGGCCAAAAATCGAAACTATGCTCAAATTAGACGCCAACATTTTTCACGTCGAGATTCTGCCGAAACCTCAGTTTCCTCACAATATGGTATAACATTGCCACCGCCACAATCGAGCCAGCCACAAAGACGTCATTCGGAAATAACACATAATGTACCACCAACTACCCTGCTAACGGATGTAGAACGTTCAAAGACTCCACCTGCTTCTACGGCTACAGCAGAAAATGATTTAATCAATTTTGCTAGTCCCACTGCTAAGAAGCCGGAGAATTCTTCGTTTGAACAATTGATAGAGGATTTACAGAAGCTACAAGCCACAAATCCACAAACAGCCTTAGTGCCTTTGGGTCCTACTGCAGCAGCTCCCCTATATCCAGGTTATCATGCGCCAACAACTTCTACACCAGCCGCAGCTTTGTATGCCGGTAGTGCTGCTGCCATACAGCCGCCGGCTCAGTATGGTGTGACAACAGCAGCTGGAGCTGCAGGCATGCAGTTGGTACCATTTACACCACCGCCGCAGCAACAGAAAGTGCCACTCACCCATAATGAATTGCAAAAACTGTACAGTATGTCACAACCACCTTATACGGCTCCTGTTTATGCTGGTGCCCGCCCTATGGGTTTTATGCCTCCGCTACAAGCGGCCGCCGGCGCCTACTATCCTCAAACACCTCCCGTTATGGTAGCAGGAGCAGCAGGTGTGCCCTATACAGCTCCTCTTCAGTATCCAAATCCCTATGGTTTTCAATACAATGTGCTGCCACAGGCCCCACAACAACATTATTATCCAACTAATATGGCCACTGCCGCCTCTTTAAACTCCTCCTCTGTTTCCACTTCCTCCTTGGCATCTGGTGTTCAAAACCTAAATAATCAATCTAATCAATCATTTAATGCAACTGAATTACCCTCAAGCAGCAATAGCTTTAATAATACACATTCCAAACACTCCAACATATCTTCCACTTCTTCATCGCAAAGTAATGGCCAAAATGTATTTCGACGTCAAACGCCACCAGCTCGTAAACCCAAAACTGCTGGTTCGGATTTAATTGATTTATCGCATGAGGATGAGTAAGTCGTGTAACAATAATAGTAAAAATTTAATTATCTATACAATTTTCTTTTAATTTTTAGTTCCCGTGTTAGTGTTTTAGAAGCATTCGATCCTTTACTAAATGAAGATAATGATGGTAAGCTTGAAATCTTTTTTTCTCAATTTTATATTGCAATTTCTTTTTCGTTTCTATTTGATTTGATTTTTTTTTGTAAATTAATCATTTGTTTGCTTTATAATCATTTAGATTTATTAGTTTTTCTGCATTATGTGTCTATATTTTCATATTTGTTATTTAAACGAAATCATTAAGCGTTTTTAAATTGCTTTTTATAATGCGTGTCATTTTTCATATTAACATTTTTATTAAGAGCTTCTTATATTTTTAATTGCAGTAACATATTATTTGTGATATACAAAATTTCGAATCAAATTAGTTCTAGTTGAGTTCTAGTCCAATTCTAGTTCAGTTCTTGTTCAGTTCTAGTTCAGTTCTAGTTCAGTTCTAGTTCAGTTCTAGTTCAGTTCTAGTTCAGTTCTAGTTCAGTTCTAGTTCAGTTCTAGTTCAGTTCTAGTTCAGTTCTAGTTCAGTTCTAGTTCAGTTCTAGTTCAGTTCTAGTTCAGTTCTAGTTCAGTTCTAGTTCAGTTCTAGTTCAGTTCTAGTTCAGTTCTAGTTCAGTTCTAATTTAGTCCTAGTTCAGTCCTAGTTCAGTTCTAGTTCAGTTCTAGTTCAGTGCTAGTTCAGTTCTAGTTCAGTTCTAGTTCAGTTCTAGGTTAGTTCTAGTTCAATTCTAGTTCAGTTCTAGTTCAGTTCTAGTTCAGTTCTAATTCAGTTCTAGTTCAGTTCCAGTTCAGTTCTAGTTCAGTTCTAGTTCAGTACTATAGTTTTAGTTGAATTCTAGTTCAGTTCTAGTTCAGTTTTAGTTCAGTTCTAGTTCAGTTCTAGTTCAATTCTAGTTCAATTCTAGTTCAGTTCTAGTTCAGTTCTAGTTCAATTCTAGTTCAATTCTAGTTCAGTTCTAGTTCAGTTCTAGTTCAATTTTAGTTCAGTTCTAGTTCAGTTCAGTTCTAGTTCAGTACTAGTTTAGTTTTAGTTCAATTCTAGTTCAGTTCTAGTTCAGTACTAGTTTAGTTTTAGTTCAGTTCTAGTTCTAGTTCAGTTCTAGTTCTGTATCAGATCTAGTTCAGTTCTTGTGCAGTTTAGTTCAGTTCTAGTTCACTTCTAGTTCAATTCTAATTTTTTAGTTCAGTTCTAGTTCAGTTCGAGTTCAGTTCTAGTTCAGTTCTAGTTCAGTTCTAGTTCAGTTCTAGTTCAGTTCTAGTTCAGTTCTAGTTCAGTTCTAGTTCAGTTCTAGTTCAGTTCTAGTTCAGTTCTAGTTCAGTTCTAGTTCAGTTCTAGTTCAGTTCTAGTTCAGTTCTAGTTCAGTTCTAGTTCAGTTCTAGTTCAGTTCTAGCACAGTTCTAGTTCAGTTCTAGTTCAGTTCTAGTTTAGTTTTAGTTCAGTTCTAGTTCAGTTCTAGTTCAGTTCTAGTTCAGTTCTATTTCACTTCTAGTTCAGTTCTACTTTAATTCAAGATCAGTTCTAGTTTAGTTCGAGTTCAGTTTTGGTTCAGTTGTAATTCAGTTATGGGTCATTGATAGTTCTGTTTATAAAATATTTCATTAGGTCGACCATAACTCACTATACTTTCTTTCTTACTTTTTATTTATTTAACATTCTTATCAACATTTTGTAGTTATTACTGTTGCTGTTTTCTTCATTTTGATTACAATAATCTAACGAGTTTGAGTGACTACTTTATGTCATGTGTAGTGAACACTTGTTTATTTTATCTATGCTTAATGAGGCTTTAATGCTAGTGGGTTGTTTGGTCGGTTGGTTGACAGGCTGGTGATAAAAAGTCGAGAAAAAAATTTCATTGTTTTCCGTTTTCTTTTAAAGACTATACATACATTTGCCCTGGAAAGAAAAATATCATGCAAGTCATATTTTAATGTTTCTATTTCTTTCATGTTTCTATTAACTGTGACCGTCAATTAAATATGTAAGCAATTAGTAATTCTAATGACTTGGCCTTTGTATATTAAAACACAAGCGTAGGAGATAACGAAAAACTTGGATAACTTAATGAGAAAGTGTGAAAAATGTTTCATTACATATAAAGCTTCTATATATTTATCTTAAAATTACTGCAAAAACACTTAATAAAAAAAATTGGACCAATTCAGTATTTAAATTACTTTTGTTATGTATGAAGTCTTTAAGTAACTAGTTTTAACTAAAGCTTGGCTTCAATAATTTCTGTGTCATTGTACTCTTTATGGCACAACTCTGCTGAAAATTAAAAAAAAAAAAAAAAAAAAACTACAATAAAATGAAAGGTAAACATAAAATACTGCATGTGGGTGCGTTTTTTAAGCTCTAAATAACATCTCGTGTTTGTAACCATATTTGTCAAAAACGTTAACTTTTTATACATATTAAGTTTATTTATTTTTTGATTTTCTTCAAGAATAAAGATGGAATTAAACTGGATTTTAGTAGCAAAGCGAAATGGAATTATTTTTTTGTTTTCCATATTTGTGTAACAGTTGAATTTAATTCCTTATATGCAATAAAAAGACGTACTTCAAAATAGTTTAACTACGCTTTTCTAAATCTTAAGTTTGGAGAAATTTATATTTTAAATTTAGTTTTTATTAGGATAGTTCATTTTTCTAGTTCTTTTCATGCTTTTATCTGCGGTTATTCCTGATTACTTGGTTACGACCCTGGACTTCGAAGTAGTGATTCTTGTTAGGGATGAGTGGGATGTGTCCGAAATACTGTTTGAGGGGTGTGCAGTTTTCACTGACTTATCCAAAATGGATTCTGGCACAGGTGCTGGGTTTTTTAGTAGATTACAACATAAAAGAGTCCTAAAAACTTCTGGACGAATGTAGCGTCTTTGAAGCTGAGATCCTCGCTATATGGAAATCCGTGGACATTAAGGAGTGAGATCGAAAAATTCTTAACACACGTTTTTCATTACATTTTTCAACCAAAGTATTATTTGATTTTTTTTATTTGATCAAGTTACCTTTGAAAAACCTGTCAGTTATTATGTGTAATGTCAATTATATTAATTTTTTTGTTAATCTGATTAAAATGAGTGACCAGAAAAAAGTGCGTACTGAAATTATTAAATATTTTCAACTAAACCCAACTTGGTCTTACAAAAAGTTGGCCAAGCATACAAAGTCTGCCGTCAAACTGTTTCCAATGTTATTAAACAGTACCGGGAGAACTTATCAGTTGATAGAAATTGAAGTCAAGTTTTATAAAAAAATATTCTTGCTGCATAATGGATGACGAAACGTATGTTCTGACAGATTTTTCGCAACTTCCAGGTCAAAAGTTTTATGTTGCTGATGCTCGAGGGAATGTTGAAGCAAAGTTTAGGACCCAAAAGCAGACAAATTTCCCAGAAAGTTCTTGGTATGGCAAGCAATATGCAGTTGCGGCAAAAGAAGCCAATCATTTGTTACAACGGGCTCTATAAATGCCGAAATTTACATCAAGGAATGTTTACAAAAAAGGCTGCTTCCATTCATAAGACTTCATAATGTGTCCACTTATTTTTGGCCTGACTTGGCATCCTGTCACTATGGTAAACAAGCCCTTGAGTGGTACAAGAACAATAATGTGGTATTTGTACCAAGAGAGGCAAATCCTCCAAACTGCCCGGAGCTAAGGCCAGTGGAGAGATATTGGGCTCTTGTTAAAAGAGAATTGAAGAGTACAAAAAAGGTGTCCAAAAGTGTGGTAGATTTTAAACGGAGATGGACTACATGTTCGAGCAAAGTGACAGAAAGCACTATAAAAACGTTAATGGAAGGGTTTCCGAAAAGGGTTCAAAATTTCATCACTAGTGATTAAAACTATAAAAATATTTTTTTTTTGTAAATTGTAATAATAATTTGAATCAAATAAAAAAAAATAAAGCTGTGAGTTTAGTGGTATCTTTTTTATAAACATATATGTATGTTAAGAATTTTTCGATCTCACTCCTTATTAAGACACACATTACTAGGGGGACGGAAATGACAATTAATGTTGATAGTCAGGCATTTCTTAAAGCTTTGCAGTGTAAAACGTTACAATCTAGCTTGGTAAACAGCTGTAAAAGGGACCTGGAAGGGTTGGTCAGGTTATACATATTAAGGCTGTGGTGGGTACTGGGACACTGAGACGTTCAGAATAACGAGATTGCTGATTAATTGGCACGACAGGGCTCCGAGCTTGATAGTAAGATCAGTTCGATAAAACCCACCATTTGTCATTACTATAGGCTAATCTCCGAATATTTCAGAAACTCCACCAACCGACGCTGGTATAGTAGGCTGGATTGTAGAGCTTCTAGGATACTTTGGACGAAGATAAATCCAAAAGCAACCAGAATAATATTTGGACTGGACAGGAGGAGTATAAGGATTTTAGTAAAGCTAATAACCGGACACAGCTTCATTGGAGCCTTTAGGGGAAATGGGGTGGGTACAGAGTTACAGAGTTTAAGACTGAAATAGCTACGTAAGGAATTCCACGATGAACTGGCAGATGTAGCAGGGTGCAACGTAGGCGACATTATGGGCTTCATCAGGGAAATATTTAGGATTTTCAGATAATTTCCCTTCCATGGCCACATTATTTCTTTGTTCATTTTATCTAAGATTTAAATAGCTATGTAAAGAATTCCACGATAGCAGTGTGCAACCTAGACGACATTATAGGCTTCATCAGGGAAATATTTAGGATTTTCGGATAATTTTCCTTTCATGACCACATTCTCTCTTTGTTCTCTTTTAGGATGGAAACTCTCACTCTTCTCATCTCTGTCTTTTCTTCTGACTTCTTTTTATTTCTCCTTGTTCTTTATTAAAGGCATTCACAATGGACCTTTGTGTCTCTTAGTGGATGTATACATTGGTATACAACACTTTTTAAATAAACTAAACTTGTTCAGTTCTAGTTCAGTTCTAGTTTAGTTCTAGTTCAGTTCTAGTTCAGTTCTAGTTCAGTTCTAGTTCAGTTTTGGTTCAGTTTTGGTTCAGTTCAAGTTTAGTTCTAGTTCAGTTCTTGTTCCGTTCTTGTTCAGTTCTAGTTCAGTTCTAGTTCAGTTCTAGTTCAGTTCTATTTCAGTTCTAGTTCAGTTCTAGTTCAGTTCTAGTTCAGTTCTAGTTCAGTTCTAGTTCAGTTCTAGTTCAGTTCTAGTTCAGTTCTAGTTCAGTTCTAGTTCAGTTCTAGTTCAGTTCTAGTTCAATTCTAGTTCAGTTCTAGTTCAGTTCTACTTCGGTTCTAGTTCACTTTCAGTTCAGTTCTGCATCAGTTGCAGTTGTTTCCAGTGTATTACTTTTAAGATTTAGTTCAGTTTTACTTCAGTTGTGGTTCAGTTCTAGTTCTGTACTAGTTCACATCCGGTTCAGTTCTAATCCAGTTCTAGTTCCCTTCTAGTTCTACATTATTTTGGTTTTATCGAATGAATTATATTTTTTTATATTTTTATATGAATAAAAAAAAACCCACAGATCGCCAAAGATCTGAATGCATTACATTATTACGAGTTTGTAGAAAAAAAATTATATTATTATATGTGGTTTACCGCTTAAACTACAAGTACACTTTCCATAATATCATGGAATAAAAGTAAAAATTCTATTTATATATTTTCAATATTAAATATTTGCAACTCTAAATATCAGAAAATAGTTGGTGATGTATTCCTAATCATTTTTAAAGTTTATTTTTTAAAAATTTTAAAGATACACATTTCGAACAAAAAATAGTTCATTTAAAGTAACTTAACTGAATTCAGTTCAACAGCCCAATATTACATTTAACTGTACTCTATTCGATATTGTTAAACAATATTATTAAACAACAAATAACAAAATTCAAATCCTACTTTATCTTTGCTTTACTTTGCTAATGTTCAGAACGAATTTAATTATTTATTCTCTAGAAATAAACATAAATAAAATTCGTTGTATTTTAATCTAAACAATAGCTATTTTTACCAAATATTAGTATTTTTTGTTTATATTTTCCCATATTGTGTTTTGAGTTAATGTTTATTTTAATAACATTGTTGAAAATTTACCCTTAATCATTAGTTTGTATATATTTTTTTTTTATTTACTTTTTAATTCTATTTTCTGTGTTTATTTTTTGTTAGTTTCTGGTAGTTGTGTACTTCCTTTACATAAAAAAAGAATTGCATATTGATTTCTAAAAATAAAATAACAAATTAAACGTATGACCTTTGAATTTATTGTAAACGAGAAAATGAAAGATGTGTGTTAAATTGCAACTGAACGTGACGGAAATTGTTTGCAATACTTTTTTGCGCCAATTTTTTTGTAAAAAAAGATTTTTTTGTATATTACAAATTAAGAAATTTAACCAAATAAATTTAATCAGTAATTGTTTGAATGAATTATACAAATATTTCATAATAATATTATAAATTCCTATATTAATTAGGATTTCTTATTTAGTTCTAGTTCAGTGCTAGTTCATATCTTGTTCATTTATGGTTCAGTTCTAGTTCAGTTCTAGTTCAGTTCAGTTCTAGTTCAGTTCTAGTTCAGTTCTAGTTCAGTTCTAGTTCAGTTCTAGTTCAGTTCTAGTTCAGTTCTAGT
>NC_060953.1:13797501-13805877 GCF_022045245.1 Lucilia cuprina | reverse complement strand
ACTGAACTAGAACTGAACGTACATATATAAATCGAATCATAATAGTTATTATATTACAGAAGGTATCAAACATTCGCACCAAACCCATTATACCCAACCCACTATAGAGGAATGCAAACAAGAAAAAAACTAACGATAAAAATGCAAAATAAAATGATAAACACACAAACAATAAGAAAGAAAAAAACAAAAGAAAACATAGTAATAATATGTAAAATAGAAAACAAAATAGAAATGCCGACGAAAACACAAAGGCCGGGCCGGCTAAAGCGTAAAGTTCAATGAGTGACACTCGGTTAAGAGAATGATAAAACTTAAGGGGAGGATTTGGGTGATATTAAAGACACACAAGCATATAAAATAATTTATCAAACTAAAAAAGTTAACTGTAGTTAGCAATAACAACAACAAATAAAACTAAATTAAAGAAAGGGTCTAATGACGTCGTAATGCCTCAATAGACAATAATCGCAAATAGACACACATGCATACATACATACACACCGGTCCTGAACGGAACTGGTCTTCTTTAAAAGGAAAATAGTAGAATATGAATAAAAGCAAAGATATTGCGTCAATGTTTTGATAAAAATCATTAAACAAATACAACAACTATCCATGTACTAGTATTTTAAAATTTTAATTATACAACTTAAATAGATAGTAGTTACTAACATTTAACTTATCATATTAACTTACTTAACACTTGAGTTACTTCCAAATTATAACTGTTGTAATTTAATCCAAATCCTACTTTTTAATAATGCAGACAATTTTCTTTTAGTATTTTTATTATATTTTTCGTTTTAACTTGTATTTCTTGCAGCCAAACAAAAAAATTTCACTTAACTCTTTTTGTTGTTGTAAAATAAATGATTCTTTTGTTTTCTTTTTTTTTTTACTTGTGCCTTTTCTTTATTTGTTTGTTGTTGTTATAAAAACAAACATACACACATATCCACTTGCAAACAACAAATACGTGTACTGACGTGACTCCACCAAATTTGTAACACCCAAAAAAACAAAATAATCTTTCTTGAAACTTCTTTATGTTTTAATTTTCGTTTTTTTTACAATTCACTATATTTGCTTAATTTTTCTTTTGATTTCAAATGATTTTTCTATTCATTAAATCATTTTATTTTTTATATTATTAGTTTAATTAAATATTAAAGTAAAATATTTTAACGATTTCCCCGTCTAGTAATTTTTTGTTGGAATGAAGAATGAAGTCAAAAGCAAACTGCCAGATCCCTGTGCCGACAAACATCAACGTCGTTGCAGAATGACAATGAAAACAACGGCGGTGATATAAAAACTTATGTAAGCCGGTTTGTTTTCAGTTGGAATTTTTAAATTTTGCCTTCAAATAAAAATAGAAATGGAATTCGAGTGAATGAAAAGTGGAATTTTAAAAGCAAATATTTTAAAAATCACTATTTTTACGACGTAATATTAATCGAGATATGTTATATGTGCCTATACCGAATAGTAGCTTACTAACTAACTAAGTATGAGCTTACCAATTAACTTACTAACTAATTAATGAGGTAACAAATTAACTAATTAACTACCAAACTAACTAACTAACCTGTGTTACCTATACCGACCAAATAGTAGCTTACTAACTAACTAACTAACTAACTATGTAATGAGCTTATAATTAACTTACTAACTAATTAATGAGGTAACAAATTAACTAACTAATTAACCAACAAACTAACTAACTAAGTAAGTAACTAACTGACTAAGATATTAATTAACTCACTAACTAACAAATTAGCTAACAAACTAACTAACTAACTAAGTAAGTAAGTAACTAAATAACTAACTAACTAACTAACTAACTAACTAACTAACTAAATAGCTAAGTAACTAACTAAATAACTAACTAACTAACTAACTAACTAACTAACTAACTAACTAACTAACTAACTAACTAGCTAACTAACTAACTAACTAACTAACTAACTAACTAACTAACTAACTAACTAACTAACTAACTAACTAACTAACTAACTAACTAACCAACTAACTAACTAACTAACTAACTAACAAACTAACAAACTAACAAACTAACAAACTAACAAACTAACTAACTAACTAACTAACTAACTAACTAACTAACTAACTAACTAACTAACTAACTAACTAACTAACTAACTAACTAACTAATTAACTAACTAACTAACTAACTAACTAACTAACTAACTAACTAACTAACTAACTAACTAACCAACTAACTAACTAACTAACTAACTAACTAACTATCTAACTAACTAACTAACTAACTAACTAACTAACTAACTAACTAACTAACTAAATAACTGACTAACTAACTAACTAACTAACTAACTTACTAACTAACTAACTAACTAACTAACTTACTAACTAACTAACTAACTAACTAACTAACTAACTAACTAACTAACTAACTAACTAACTAATTAACTAACTAACTAACTAACTAACTAACTAACTAACAAACTAACTAACTAACTAACTAACTAACTAACTAACTTACTAACTAACTAACTAACTAACTAACTAAATGACTTGAATACAGCTTGTAAAGTGCGCCCGAATACTTGTGCAAATACTTCTGCCCATTCAAACGCCATATCTGTTACACACTGTACACTATTTTCTATTAAAACTTGGCAGCACTAGCAGCTGTTGTTTGTTTTGATTATTCTTTCTTATACAGCAACAACACAGCTGGGAAATATTTTGCACTTAGAAAATCTTACATTTTTGCAATTATTTGTGAAATGGCTTCAATAAACTTTGAAATTAAATTAAAACGAGAAAATAAAATATATTATGAAGGTGTAAGTGTTAATAAATACATTACGACGAAACAAAACTCAATGAAATAACTTTTATTTAAGGAACTATTAACCGGTTGTGTTCAATTCACTTGTCCCTCGGAGGCCAAACATGATGGTATCACTTTAACGCTAGAGGGTGTGGTAAATCTACAGTTAAGCAATAGTAAATCTGTGGGCTTACTAGATGCTTTCTATAATTCCGTTAAACCGATTACTCTGTTCAATTCGGTCTATGAGTTATCAACTCCTGGTAAACTTTCTTCGGGTGTCTCAGAATTCCATTTTGAATTTCCTTTACAGTGTAAAAAAGAACCACGTATATTATATGAAACCTATCATGGCGTTTTTATTAGCATCAATTATCAACTTAAATGTGATGTAAAGCGCAGTTTTTTAGCCAAGTCTTTGCAAAAGACACAACAGTTTTGCATACAATATAAACCACCGGCCGAGGACAGTGTTAAATTACCTTCGAAAGAGGTCAACTTTAGTATAAGTCCCGAAAGTTTACAGAAAAATACCAAGGAACGTATAACTATGCCCAGATTTTTAATTACGGGTAAATTGGAACGCACTGAATTTTGTATAACACAGCCTTTGAAGGGTCAACTGACAATACAACACACAGAGGCAGCCATTAAATCAATTGAATTGCAATTGGTACGTGTTGAAACATGTGGTTGTAATGAAGGTTATTCTAAGGATGCTACCGAAATACAAACTATACAAATAGCTGATGGCAATATTTGCCCGAAATTGGAAATACCTATTTACATGATTTTACCAAGGCTCTTTACTTGTCCCACTTTAATAACAAAGAATTTTAAAATTGGTAGGTAGCTGTTTTATAACAAGCTAAATTTTCTAGAAAAAATTTTGTTCCAAACGAGATCTATAGAAAACTTTGTTCAAAGAAATTTTTAAAAATTGTTCTTAAAATTATGACCATTTCAATATAATTGTTTTCTTTTCAGAATTTGAATTGAATTTGGTAATTGTCTTCAAAGATGACTATATTATAAGTGAAAACTTTCCCATAGTATTAAAACGTTTGCATGCACCTCCTGGAGTTAAAGTCTTAAATCGTGGAGCATAAATTTAAGTTATTTTTATTTTTAATATACATACTAATTCTATTGTTAAGTATTAAGATAATATATAATATTATTAACCAAAAATAAAACTACTTATTGTAATTTATCATATTAAGGGTGAGTTTTTCTGATTAAGATAATTCTCATTCTTTGGTTAAACCTGGTTTAATATATGTTTCATGTTTTTTAGTTATCAGTAAAGTTACTTATTATCTTAGTTTAACTGAGTGTAATTGGCCAATTAAACTCAAGTTATAAGTGAAAAAACACAATTAACAAAAACAATAAAACAATGATTTCGGAAGAACAAAAACTTAATACTTTAAGTTAATTACAATTTTCTGACTTGTTTTATTTATTATTGTTTTAAAGGTTTATTTTACATTTTTTAAAATTTTCAAAAAAACAGCTGTTCATTGTTTATGTTTTTGAGTGAAAACTTGAATACTAACAAAGTTAACTGAGCTTAAATCAAAAACTGAAAAACACAATCATTGGTTAAAGTCCGCCTAAATTTGTTCCTAATCTAACAGCAAGTTAAGCCTAGTTTAACTGAGGAGTTTTTCTGATAAAGATAATCTTAAAAGTTTGCAATACTAACAAAGTTAACTGATTCTAGAATCTAGTTCCATAACTGAAAAACACAATCATCGGTTCATTCGTAATTCAGTTTTGGGTGGACAAAGACCTACGTGCGTCATTGCCATTATCGTTTAAGGGTAATCAGACCGTAATTCTTATGCTGCCCTCAAGAGTTTTGCGTTTAACTCTCGCATTGGTTTAATGTGTGGCGTCGCATAAATGTACCGCGTTGCGGTTCTTCGAAGTTTCATGCATTAACCACATGCATTTTTTTTCATAACCTAGAATTTTCTTTGATATATGGTGGAGTACTAAATAAAACTCATTTAAGATTTTTGTGGAGACCAATAAACTCAGGAGCGTAGTTGGGGAGTTCCAGCTTCCTATATTAGGTACAGGTCGGATTAGCAGTTCTTGGACTAGGCTCTTTAGGCGAAAGCTGTAATTGGTGATGGCGTTATGAAAATTTCAAGGCCAAATAATTCCTCCTAATTGGTTTCATACTGTTAAGGAGCATCTTAAAATTACAACAAACAAACATCGGTTAAAGTCCGCATAAATCTGTTCTGAGTTTAATCTAACAATTTAAGCCTTGTTTAACTGAGTAGTAAGAAACCCGTTAGTTGGTTAGTTATTTAGTTAGTTAGTTAGTTAGTTAGTTAGTTAGTTAGTTAGTTAGTTAGTTAGATAGTTAGATAGTTAGTTATTTAGTTAGTTAGTTAGTTAGTTAGTTAGTTAGTTAGTTAGTTAGGTAGGTAGGTAGTTAGTTAGATAGTAAGATAGTTAGTAAGTCATTTAGATAGTTAGATATTTAGTTAGTTAGTTAGTTAGTTAGTTAGTTAGTTAGTTAGATAGATAGATAGATAGATAGATAGATAGATAGATAGATAGATAGATAGATAGATAGATAGATAGATAGATAGATAGATAGATAGATAGATAGATAGATATATAGATAGATAAATAGATAGATAGATAGATAGATAGATAGATAGATAGATGGATAGATAGATAGTTAGTTAGATAGTTAGTTAGTTAGATAGTTAGTTAGTTATTTAGATAGTTAGATAGTTAGATAGTTAGTTAGTTAGTTAGTTAGTTAGGTAATTAGTTGGATAGATAGATAGTTAGTTAGTTAGATAGTTAGTTAGTTAGTTAGTTAGTTAGTTAGTTAGTTAGTTAGTTAGTTAGTTAGTTAGATAGTTAGTTAGTTAGTTAGTTAGTTAGTTAGTTAGATAGTTAGTTATTTAGATAGTTAGATAGTTAGTTAGTTAGTTAGTTGGTTAGTTGGTTAGTTGGTTAGTTAGTTAGTTAGATAGTTAGATAGTTAGATAGTTGGACAGTTGGATAGTTAGATAGTTAGTTAGTTATTTGGTTAGTTAGATAGTTAGTTAGTTAGTTAGTTAGTTAGTTAGTTAGTTAGTTAGTTATTTAGTTAGTTAGTTAGTTAGTTAGTTAGTTAGTTAGTTAGTTAGTTAGTTAGTTAGTTAGTTAGTTAGTTAGTTAGTTAGTTAGTTAGTTATTTAGTTAGTTAGTTAGTTAGTTAGTTAGTTAGTTAGTTAGTTAGTTAGTTAGAGATTATTAAAAATTATTCAAATTCAAAAATTCTTAATAAAAAAACCTTTTTTATTTCATTACGTTACTATTTTTGTCAATTTTGACATTTCTTAAATACTTGTTTATTTGTCAATTATTAAAGTCTTTATTTAAACAAAATCTAATACCAATAAAAAAATATGCAACCATACACACTTTTTAACACCAAGAGAAAGAGAGAGAGAAACAACAAAATATAAAAAGTCATAATAAACCTTTGACCTTAATTAGGAAACTAACGAACCATTTTTAACATACTCATGCAAACATCCTTGTATACATATCGTTTATTTACAGCAAAAGTGTAATATCACAAAAATCTTAACTTGTGATTTTAAATTTACAAAATATGCAGTGTGTTTAGATATGTGTACATTAATCTTTATAAAATACTTAAAATATTTTATTTATTTCTTTGTTACTTTGCTCGTGACTTAGTACACCTTTGCGCTAAATATGCATTATGTACATCATTTACGAAACACCTGTCCTTTTTTTGTCTCCCTATTACCATTAGTTTTATACACAAAATTGACTTTATTTATATTCGTATCCCTGTAAATAAAACAAAAAAATATATGCTAAACAGGGGAAACATCATAAACAAACAGAGTGATTAGAATTAAGTCATACAGAGTTTGGCTAAAGAAACTTAATGGTTACTATAGTTACTATAGTTTAATCAGTAGTATAGTCTTAAGTCTTGTGCAAAAGCCTATTCTATATTATTTTCTATAGTAAAGTCTATAGTCTAGTTTACAGTCTAGTTTATAGTCTAGTTTATAATCTAGTTTATAGTATAGTTTATAATCTAGTTTATAGTCTAGTCTATAGTCTGGTCTATAGTCTAGTTTATAGTCTGGTCTATCGTCTAGTCTATACTCTGGTCTATAGTTTAGTCTATAGTCTGGTCCATAGTCTAGTCTATAGTCTAGTCTATAGTCTAGTATATAGTCTAGTCTATAGTCTAGTCTATAGTCTAGTCTATAGTCTAGTCTATAGTCTAGTCTATAGTCTAGTCTATAGTCTAGTCTATAGTCTAGTCTATAGTCTAGTATATAGTCTAGTCTATAGTCTAGTATATAGTCTAGTCTGTAGTCTAGTCTGTAGTCTAGTCTATAGTCTAGTCTATAGTCTAGTCTAAAGTCTAGTCTATAGTCTATTCTATAGTCTAGTCTATAGTGTAGTCGATAGTCTAGTCTATAGTCTAGTCTATAGTTTAGTTTATAGTCTAGTCAATAGTCTAGTCTATAATCTAGTTTATGGTCTAGTCTATAGTCTAGTCTATAGTCTATAGTCTAGTCTATAGTCTTGTCTATGTTCTAGTCTATGGTATAGCCCATAGTCTATAGTGTAGTCTAGTCTACATTTTTTTATAATCTATTTTATAGTCTAGCCAAATCTAGTCTGGTCGGGCATACTATTTGAGAGTTTAAAGTTTCCATGCCTGCTTACACGTATTTGTGTTTTTAAATAAATACGCATTATCATTAAACATTATCAAGTACAAGTATCTGCTTGTCCGGCAGTTGTTCTATTTTTTGGGTGAATTTTCTTGAATTTTTGTTTGTATATTTCTGCCATTTTAATTAAAAATGTGCTTGCTCATGTAAAGGATTTACTATCCTTTTTTTCCAGTATTACAATACTGAATAATACACTTTTAATGACCATAATCTTTGGCTTGTAATAAATGTTGTATGTGAGTGAGTTTTTTTATTTGTTCGTTCGTTCGTTTCCTTTTTTTGGTCTGATGTCCTACATAGCGAACGGAAATTGTACTCGTTCGTTATAAAATGATATGTTGAATATCTGAGGTTTGCACTTTTTTATTTACTATTTGGCGAACTGAAAAAAAACTGTGGAGTATTGGTTAAAATGGAAAAGGAAACTATTTAAATAGGCTGGATGAAAAAAAGAAATGCTTAAATAAAATGTTGAGATAAAATGATGATCAACAACGTTTATATTTTTATGTGATTTAAATTGAGTTTTAACCTTATTTGAAATTTGCATAAAATTAATGTTTACGGATTTTTCACACTTCAATGTTTCTGTAATATTTTGTGAGCAATGGTGACAGACACAGATCTTTGGATTGCTAACTTCTTAATCTTTAGGATGACTCCTGCAAGATATCCACACATAGTCACTTGCCGACGAGCAGATAGATAGATAGATAGATAGATAGATAGATAGATAGATAGATAGATAGATAGATGGATAGATAGATAGATATATAGATAGATAGATAGATAGATAGATAGATAGAT
>NC_060953.1:13787161-13797401 GCF_022045245.1 Lucilia cuprina | reverse complement strand
ACAACACCTCCTCTTTGTGCATACCAAATTTCATTAAAATCGGATTAACCGTTTAGAAGTTACCGAATTATTTCCCTCTTTTTTTTTTCCTATACCACTGTGCATCGTTAATTAATGTGAGCAATTACTTCCTTTTCCTGTTCTAAACTAAAATATATTTCCCCCCTGTTGTAAAACAAATGAAAATATTAAATAATAAAGATTACAGCGACTAAACTGTTTTGTAGCCCAAAGGGTTTTTTTTCTCAGGAACGACATTAAAAACTATAAAAGTATTTTAAAATCAAGAGGGGAAAAAAGGAAAGGAAAAATCTAAACAAAACATACTTGTATGTGATGACATTAGGGTCTTGCATTTAAGGAATCATTCATTACAAATGTCAAAAATTGACTTCCTTTTCGTTTTTCACGAAGAATTTTGATTGTTGTGCACCAAAAAAGATTACAAGATTTCCTAAATAGTTTGAAGTTTTACGTGTAGAAATGATAACACTATGTGTGGAAGCAACTTTTTTTAAATTTTTCAAAATTTAAAATTTCGTTAAAAATCCCCTAATATTCGAAAAGCTGGAAGGCTTCACATATACAAACATATTTTTATAACAAATATATAATAAAACCTATAGAAGCAGGTGAAAAATAACGGATGTTCTAAAGCAACAAGGTGACACCCACACTCTCGTACTGTACAATTGTAACATAAACTACAAACAAATACGAATAACGGGAAAAGGAAATATAAACGTAAAAAGGAAACAGCGCAACACAACAAGCACGCTTTCGTTTTTGTTCCTTTCTAGTTGTTTTATAAAATTGTTATAGTTAAACAATTGAAGAAAAAAGAAATTATTTTGTTAAATTCATTTTTTTAGATTAAAAAAAAATAATATGTTAAAAAAGAACGCAGAATAAAAGATATAAACTTAATATGCTGCTTAGATGTATAACTTATTGTATTGCAGTTGAGTGCAATAATTAATGGTTTAAGTTACGAGCACGTACAAGAACTTCCTACAACTACAACCATATAAATAAACTCATGTACACATGTCTATAGTAGTAGCAATAAAAAAGTATAAAACATGCATGTTTTTACTGGTACATGAGTGTTATATGTCAAAAAGGTTGCCAATTGGAAAACATTACCATAAATGTATTTTGAGTTAAAAGCTTCTTTATACGATTTAAACTAAAACAGTTTTTATCTTTTAAACTGTTAAAAATTGTTAGTTAACTAAAATTCCGGATTTTGGGAATTCAATTTTTTCTAAACATTCTTCTATCTGGCATCACTTACATATATATTCTCGTGTGTGGAAGTCATATAAAATAAAAAAAAAACGCAATGCTTTTTAACTCGAATTAGAAATAGCATTAGTTTGAAAAAGACACACACTCACACATACACAAATACATGGCTGTTAAACGTGTTTGTGCATGCATTAGAGTGGTAGTTGGAAAAAAGCACAAAAGCAAAAAACAACTTCAACTTCAACAGCTTAATGTTGTTGTTTTTATTTTTTACAGTTTTTTTCCAGTTATTGTTGTTGTTTTTTTTTATATGTTTTCTATGCTTTTGCCTCCTTTAGTCTTGTGTTCATTGGGTCAATGGGTTACCATTGACTTAAATTGTTATGTACAAGTGGAAAACAAGCCAACAAATTTAACATTTTTTTTGTTAAAAGACTTCAAGCACGGAACTAAAAAATAAAGTTAATAACATAACATGGCGGTTAAAACGACTTGTAAATTATTTAAAAATTATTTACAGTCAAGACTGTAATATGATCCATAGTCTAGCCTAAACACTAATTTATAGTTCACATTAGAGTCTGATATATAATCTAGACTATAGACTGTTCTATAGTCCAGACTATACACTGTTCTATAGTCCAGACTATACACTCTTCTATAGTTCAGACTATAAACTGTTCTACAGTCCAGACTATACACTGTTATATAGTCCAGACTATACACTCTTCTATAGTTCAGACTATACACTGTTCTATAGTCCAGACTATAGACTATTCAATAGTGCAGACTATAGACTATTCTATAGTCCAGACTATAGACTATTTTATAGTCCAGACTATAGACTATTCAATGGTCCAGACTATAGATTATTCTATGGTCCAGACTATAGACTATTCTATAGTCCAGACTATAGACTTTTCTATAGTCCAGACTTTAGACTATTCTATAGTCCAGACTATAGACTGTTCCATAGTCCACACTATAGACTGTTCTATAATCTAGTCTATAGTCTGTTCTATAGTCCTGACTTTAGGCTCTTCTATTGTCCAAACTATAGTGTTCTAGAGTCCAGACAATATACTCTTCTATAGTGCGGGTTATATAATGTTCTATAGTCCAGACTATAAATTGTTCTACAGTCCAAACTATAGACTGTTCTATAGTCCAGACTATAGACTATTCCATCGTCCAGACTATAGACTATTCAATCGTCCAGACTATAGACTGTTCTATAGTCCGGATTATAGACTATTCTATCGTCCAGACTCTAGAATGCTTTATAGTCCAGACTATACACTGTTCTATAGACCAGTCCTTAGATTGTTCTATAATCCACACTATAGGCTGTTCTATTGTCCAAACTATAGGGTGTTCTATAGTCCAGACTATAGACTGTTCCATAGTCCAGACCATAGATTGTTCTATAAACCAGACTAGAGACTAATCTATAGTCCAGACTATAGACTGTTCTCTAGTCCAGACTATAGAATGTTCTCTAGTCCAGACTATAGACTGTTCTATAGTCCAGACTATAGAATGTTCTATAGTCCAGACTAAAGACTATTCTATAGTCCAGATTTTAGACTGTTCTATAGTCCAGACTATAGACTGTTTTAAAGTCCAGACTAAAGACTGTTCTATAGTGCAGACTATAAACTGTTCTATAGTCCAGACTATAGACTGTTCTATAGTCCAGACTATAGATTGTTCTATAGTCCAGACTATAGACTATTCTATAGTCAGTAGTCTCTACTGTAGTCCAGACTATAGACTGTTCTATAGTCCAGACTATAAATTGTTATATAGTCCACACTATAGACTGTTCTATAGTCCAGAATATAGACTGTTCTATAGTCCAGACTGTAGACTGTTCTCTAGTCCAGACTATATACTGTTATCTAGTCCAGACTATATACTGTTCTCTAGTCCAGACTATAAACTGTTCTATAGTTCAGAGTATAGACTGTTCTATAGTCTAGACTATAGACTGTTCTATAGTCCAGACTATAGACTATTCTATAGTCCAGACTATAGACTATTCTATAGTCCAGACTATAGACTATTCTATAGTCCAGACTATAGACTTTTCTATAGTCCAGACTATAGACTTTTCTATAGTCCAGACTATAGACTGATTTATGAAAGTCCGTGTGTAGGATCCATTAAGTTCATTGTAACCAAGTGAAAAGGATATACCAGCTTTGCTCTCTTTAACACTTGTACATTCATGCTTTGTTTTGCCACTTTTTTCCAGTTGTTGTTTTATTATTTCGTTTTTTTTGCACTTTTTCTCTTGAGATATGGTAGAGTTGTTGTTGCTACTGCTGTTGTCTTTAAAGTAACGGCATAGTTATTTAGTTAGTACTAAGTAGTCAGTACTCGTACTCGTTTTAACATTTAATTGGCATCTTTGCTGACAATGTTGTTTTTGCTGTTGTTCTCATTGTAGTTATTGTTGTAAGCAGTAGTTGTTTTTCTTTCTATAAAAATAATCTTTTCTTTTTTCAAAAGTTGTTTTTAGATGTTTTGGTTCGGTTTACAATAATAGTTGTTGCTAAATTAAGTGCAATTGTATGTTGAAAGGTGGTTTAATTTAAAAACAAAAAACGGAAGTACTTACATTACACCTACTTGTATTATTAAGTGTAAATGTATGTGTGTATATGATATTTGTAGGTTTATTATTGTATATGTGAGTTTTGTAGGATACTTTTGTAGTTTTATATGTTTGGAAGTATAAATTTAGTTTGTTATTATAAGTTTATATGTATAGCCTTTTCAAGAAGCACTCATATATGAAAAAGAGTTTTTCTTTATTAAAAGGAAATGCAAACCAACAAATATGTCTTAAAATGAAACGAAAACTTTTAAAGGAGTTTAAATGTTAGAAGGCAATTAGTGCTGCCAGAAATAAATGACTCTTATAATAGGTAGAAAATTTTGTTGAATTGAAGTTTTATTTCCTAATTTAAACTTATAATAAAATTTGTCGTTTAGTAGATATTCTGCTTTAAAAAGAAAATTTTGCTTTTGAATCACAATCAAGTGGAACATAAAAGCTAACACTACTTGATATACAATGATACGTATACGTAATTTTAATGTATAAATAATACGTATACGTCACAACATTTAAAAGTTTTCACTAAAATCATACTTTTTATTTAAAAATTCCAAAACAAACAATTTTTGTACAATTTTCTTTCAAATGAGAAATTTTATAGGATTTTCATTAAAGAGAGACATCTTAAAAAAAAAACTATCGTTCAGCCCATAGACTGTTATGAAGTCCAATTTTAGATTGTTTTATATATATAAAAATGTTTATAGTCCAGACTATAGACTGTTCTATAGGCCAGACTACAGACTGTTATATAGTCCAGATTATAGTCTGTTCTATAGTACAGAAAATAGACTGTTCTATAGTCTACACTATAGACTGTTCTTTAGTCCAGACTATGGACTGTTCTTTAGTCTAGACTATAGACTGTTCTTTAGCCCAGAGTGTTATAGAGTGTTCTATAGTCGAGACTGTAAACTGTTCTATAATCCAGAATATAGACTGTTCTATAGTCCAGACTATAGACTGTTCCATTGTCCAGACTTTAGACTGTTCCATTGTCCAGACTATAGACTGTTCTATAATTCAGACTAAAGACTGTTCTATAGTCCAGACTATAGACTGTTCTATAGTTCACACTATAGAATGTTCTATAGTCCAGACTTTAGACTGTTCTATAGTCCAGACTATAGACTGTTCTATAGTTCAGACTATAGACTTGTCTATAGTCCAGACAATACTGTTCTATGGTCCAGACTATAGACTATTCTATAGTCCAGACCATAGACTGTTCTATATTTGAGACTATAGACTATTCTATAGTGTAGACTATAGACTGTTCTATAGTCCAGACTATAGACTGTTCTATAGTCCAGACTATAGACTGTTCTATAGTCTACCCTATAGACTGGTCTATAGTCCAGACTATAGACTGTTCTATAGTATACACTATAGACTGGTCTATAGTCCACACTTTGGACAGTTCTATAGTCCACATTATAGACTATTCTATAAACCAGACTGGAGACTGTTCTATAGTCCAGACTACAGACTTTTCTATAGTCCAGACTATAGACTGTTCTATAGTCCAGACTATAAACTGTTCCATAGCCCAGTCTACACCGTGTACTTAACATATTTAATTAAAATTAAGTATACGCATCACTGGATACAGTTTTTAATAAGGAATATATGTATGTATTTCTTATTATAGACTCTATCCAGTGATGCGTATACGTAATGTTAAATAGAAAATATTACGTATACGGCATTTAATATAATATTCAAGAAAAAGTTTTTTTCTTAAAAACATACGTATTTGTTTAAAATTTAAAAACTATTTATTTAAAAATCATACATTTATAATATTAATTTTAAAGGTTTATAATATTTGATGTTTTTTCACAATATTATGTGAAATAGTAGGTCACGTTCTTTTCAATGAGTTTAAAATGTGTGTGTGTGTGTGTTTGCATGTGTTATGTAGAATTTGTATGTGTATGTCGGTATAGGTAACTATTATATATATTTTTTATAACTTCTCCTCGGGGAATTTACACATGTGTTTAAATGTAAAAGTGTGCGAATGAGTGTATTTAATTGAAGGGGGGGGCTTAAAATCAAACATATTAACTAAAGTATTTTGTTGGAGCATAAACACATAACGAATGTACTTTATTATATATTTCTACTTACACACAGCCACATGTTTGGAACTATTTATTACGAACAGACAAATACACAGGTATAAATGAATAAAATTATGTGGCAAAGTGTACCAAGAAGGAAATAAAAAAATATGAACATTTCTGAGAGTATAAGCCTTCAAATTTTATTACTAACTATATTGCAGCACTTTTTCAACTAATATGCTCCACTGTGTTTTAACTAATACACTGCCTCGCTACTTGTGTACGTGTGTAAAAGTATTTGAAACCATTAAATGCTATTTTTTTTTTGCTTTCCAACTTTAAAAATATAATGAATGTATTTGAAGCCATTAGGGCCAACCACTAAAGCTTAACGTCAATTAAATACCATAAACGTGTTTGTATGTTTTGGGTAGTTCTAATAAAAGTACATTTTCAAAAAAAATAAAAAACATTACTTGTGGTTTATGTATATGTATGAGTTTACTGAGCATGTGTTTTTACAAATACTTAATAATAAAATAAATTTTAAAATTATAATGGAAACGTATTTATTTTCAAATGCGTTACACTACTAAAAGTATCATAATAAATATACACATTTTAGCAGATAATTACGTGCTAGAGAATAGCGGAAATACTTATAAAACAATAAAGCTAATGCAGTATGACAACGATGGGCTTTGTCGATATTATACGCTACACAAATTATATTATATTTTTTTTATAAATAATCAATAGAATAGATCGATCTATAATATAGACTACAGAATAAACCATAGTCTAAAATATAAACTGGCTTACGGTCCGACTATAGACGGATCAATAGTGAAAACTATAGACTGATCTATAGTCCAGTCTATAGACTAATCCATAGTCCAGAAAATAGACTGATTGAGAATACCTTTTATAGACTGTTCCAAAGCCCAGACTATAGACCGTTCTATAGTAAAGTTAAGAGTACAGAGTATAGAACTCTCTATAGTCTGAACTATAGAACTCTATATAATCTGGATTATATAACTCTCTGAATAATAGAAAATAGAACTGTCTATAGTCTGGACTATAAAACTTTGTATAGACTGGACTATAGAACTATAGTTGGGACTATAAACTCTATAAACTGGACTATGCAACTCTGTATAGACTGCTTTATAGAACTCTCTATAGTCTGGACTAAAAAATTCTTTATAGACTGAACTGCAGATCTCTATATAGGCTGGAGTGTAAAACTATCTATAGTCTGGACTATAAAACTCTCTATTGACTGGACTATGCAACTCTTTATAGTCTATAGTGTGGGCTATAAAACTGTCTATAGACTGGACTAAATAGAACTCTCTATAGTCTGGACTATAGAATAGTCTATATTCTTGATTGGACTATGCAAATCTTTAAAGTTTATAGTGTGGGCTATAAAACTGTCTATGGACTGGACTAAATAACTCTCTATAGTTTGATCTATAGAACTCTCTATAGTCTGACCTATAGAATAGTCTATATTCGTGACATTAGACTGATCTATAGTCCAGTCTATAGATTAATCTATAGTCCAGAAAATAGACTGATTGAGAATACCTTCTATAGACTGTTCCACAGCCCAGACTACAGACCGTTCTATAATAAAGTTAAGAGTACAGAGTGTAGAACTCTCTATAGTCTGAACTATAGAACTCTATATAATATGGACTATATAACTCTCTAAAGTCTGGACAATAGAACTGTCTATAGTCTGGACTATAAAACTTTGTATAGTCTGGACTATAGAACTCACTTTAGTTGGGACTATAAACTCTATAATCTGGACTATGCAACTCTCCATAGACTGCTTTATAGAACTCTATATAGTCTGGGCTAGAGAATTCTTTATAGTCTGAAATGTAGATCTCTCTATAGGCTGGAGTGTAGAACTATCTATAGTCTGGACTGTAAAACTGTCTATTGACTGGACTATGCAACTCTTTATAGTCTATAGTGTGGGCTATAAAACTGTATATGAACTGGACTAAATAACTCTCTATAGTTTGATCTATAGAACTCTCTATAGTCTGACCTATAGAATAGTCTATATTCTAGACATTAGGTCATTCTTTAGGCTTTATGGCATTATGTAATCTGGACTATAGAGCAATCTATAGTCTGGACTATAGAAGAGTCTATAGTCTGGACTATAGAAGAGTCTATAGTCTGGTCTATAGAAGAGTCTATAGTCTGTACTATAGAAGAGTCTATAGTCTGGACTGTAGAAGAGTCTATAGTCTGGACTATAGAAGAGTCCATAGTCTGGACTATAGTAGAGTCTATAGTCTGGACTATAGTAGAGTCTATAGTCTGGACTATAGAATAATCTATAGGCAGGACTATAGAATAATCTATAGGATGGACTATAGTAGAGTCTATAGTCTGGACTATAGTAGAGTCTATAGTCTGGACTATAGAATAATCTATAGGCAGGACTATAGAATAATCTATAGGATGGACTATAGAATAATCTATAGGATGGACTATAGAACAGTCTATAGTCTGGACTTTAGAATAGTCTATAGTCTGGACTTTAGAAGAGTCTATAGTCTGTACTATAGAATAGTCTATAGTGTGGACTATAGAACAGTCTATATGCTGGACTATAGTCTGTTCTATAGAACAGTCATTCTGTC
Organism: Lucilia cuprina; assembly: GCF_022045245.1. Classification (NCBI taxonomy): domain Eukaryota; kingdom Metazoa; phylum Arthropoda; class Insecta; order Diptera; family Calliphoridae; genus Lucilia; species Lucilia cuprina. Next base: position 13,788,780 of record NC_060953.1, on the reverse strand, counting down.
AAATGCTATGGAGTATGTTTCGTATGTATTACCACTTTAAATCCAAAGTTTTATAAAACAAATTCGACACGAACTTTACAGATTATTAATGTAATATATTTAAATTCTCATTACAGAACTAATTATAGAAGAAAAACAAAAATAAATGCCAGCAAAAAGAAACTTTTTGTTATATTTTTCAAGGTATTTGTGCAAATAAATCAGAATTATAAATAAATAAATTTATAGCAAAACAAAGTAAAACAGAAATAAAGTGGGTAATTTACGTGCTCTAACGTATAACATTCGTTGACTTAATTTATTAAAAATAAAATGAAAATATGCAAAAAAAAAAAAAAAGAAATTGAGAAATTTTTTAGAAACAAATTGTTTTATAACACAACAACGAAAAATTTGAAAAAAAAAAAATAATAAAACAAAATATAAATAATACCAGTTCAAACAACATATTCGTAATTTCTATTTTTATTTAAGCTTCATTTCATAGAAATAATGCTCTTAAATAACGTATGTAGATGAGACCCTGCAGTTTGAGTAGATGGTCTTTAGGGATTCAAGATTTATTTTGATTACTTAGAGCCAATAAAGTGGTGATTACCTTCACTCTAGTTGAAAACGAAAGAACTAAATACTTGATCTCTAAATCTAAAAAGATATTTATGTGATAGATCAATATAAAATTTCGACTTTTAAAAATTGTATTGTCTTAATGGGACACAATGGGTCACCATGTAGAACTACTGGGTATTATTTAATTTTTAAACATATAAACATTCAAGAGGACTGTACACACGACATAAACAAATTATATGCGGAAACCCCTGAAAACCCAAAAAATCACGATAGAAATTAAACAAAGATTTTAAATTGCCACATTTTCTAGTCTTCCTCCCTGTTTTTTCAAAATTTTGCTCATTACTGTTTTGTGGTAATTTTTAACATGCATAAAATCAAAATAATGCGATGTAAATAGTGGGACCAATAAAGACAAAATCACATTCCTTTGAAAATGTTTTATAAAGAAGAACATTTTAAAAAATCTTTTAAAAAAAGAACATTTTGAGAAATTAAAAATTTTTCAGAAATTTCCAAGATTCTTGGATTCCTATTCGACGAATGCTTAACAGTAACGAAGAAAGTGCTCCAGAGTTCCACTTTCCTCTCCACATGCTCTACATTCGTCTGAATCCTCACGTTAACCTTTTTGTAGATGTTCTTGTAATCATGTGTGTCACCTCAGAATGTGTACTTGCTTATTTTGAGGAGGTTTCTCGTAATGCTCTCTTCAGGGTCACCCCATAGTATCCTAATGATTCCGCCCATCGTTTCATTACTCTATGAGGCCTTAGGGGATTCTCTGACTCCTAATTTTAATTCAGCTTTTGTTGCGCCGAATTGTTTTGCGTTAATAAGCTTAACAACCTCTCGTGCTACCTTCCTTTTAAAGTTATTACATGAGCTCTTTCGTTGCCGACTACTCGCGTTGTAAACCCGATTTAAGCTTGACTAAAGTTAAGAACTGAACTAGAACTGAACTAGAACTGAACTAGAACTGAACTAGAACTGAACTAGAACTGAACTAGAACTGAACTAGAACTGAACTAGAACTGAACTAGAAC
>NC_060953.1:13777951-13782951 GCF_022045245.1 Lucilia cuprina | reverse complement strand
AGTTCAGTTCTAGTTCAGTTCTAGTTCAGTTCTAGTTCAGTTCTAGTTCAGTTCTAGTTCAGTTCTAGTTCAGTTCTAGTTCAGTTCTAGTTCAGTTCTAGTTCAGTTCTAGTTCAGTTCTAGTTCAGTTCTAGTTCAGTTCTAGTTCAGTTCTAGTTCAGTTCTAGTTCAGTTCTAGTTCAGTTCTAGTTCAGTTCTAGTTCAGTTCTAGTTCAGTTCTAGTTCAGTTCTAGTTCAGTTCTAGTTCAGTTCTAGTTCAGTTCTAGTTCAGTTCTAGTTCAGTTCTAGTTCAGTTCTAGTTCAGTTTCTAGTTCAGTTCTAGTTCAGTTCTAGTTCAGTTCTAGTTCAGTTCTAGTTCAGTTCTAGTTCAGTTCTAGTTCAGTTCTAGTTCAGTTCTAGTTCAGTTCTAGTTCAGTTCTAGTTCAGTTCTAGTTCAGTTCTAGTTCAGTTCTAGTTCAGTTCTAGTTCAGTTCTAGTTCAGTTCTAGTTCAGTTCTAGTTCAGTTCTAGTTCAGTTCTAGTTCAGCTGTAGTTCAGTTGTAGTTCAGTTCTAGTTCTAGTTCAGTTCTAGTTCAGTTCTAGTTCAGTTCTAGTTCAGTTCTAGTTCAGTTCTAGTTCAGTTCTAGTTCAGTTCTAGTTCAGTTCTAGTTCAGTTCTAGTTCAGTTCTAGTTCAGTTCTAGTTCAGTTCTAGTTCAGTTCTAGTTCAGTTCTAGTTCAGTTCTAGTTCAGTTCTAGTTCAGTTAAAGTTCAGTTCTAGTACCAGTTCTAGCGGAAGTTCAGATATAAGCCAGTTCAGTTCAAGTTCAGTTATGGAAAAGCCAAAATAGAAGTTCAGTTCAGTTCTAGTTGAATCTTGCCAGTTCTATTTTCAGTTTAGATCTAAGTTCAGTTCTAGTTCAGTTCTCAAAAAATTTTATATTCGTTCGCAACATTCATTATTGTACGTCAGTTTATAGTAGAATTTTCTGACCTACAGTTCTAGCAGTTCTAGTTCGTTCTCCTTAATCTAGTTTAGTTCTAGTTATAGTTATATAGTTCAGTTCGTTAATATTTGTTCTAGTTCATGTTAAACTAGTTAATAAAAGTTTAGTTCAGTTAGTTAGTTCAGTTCAAAAAAAAAATAAAAAAAAAAAAAAAAAAAAGTTCAGTTCTAGTTCAGTTCTAGTTCAGTTCTAGTTCAGTTCTAGTTCAGTTCAAGTTCTAGTTCAGTTCTAGTTCAGTTCTAGTTCAGTTCTAGTTCAGTTCTAGTTCAGTTCTAGTTCAGTTCTAGTTCAGTTCTAGTTCAGTTCTAGTTCAGTTCTAGTTCAGTTCTAGTTCAGTTCTAGTTCAGTTCTAGTTCAGTTCTAGTTCAGTTCTAGTTCAGTTCTAGTTCAGTTCTAGTTCAGTTCTAGTTCAGTTCTAGTTCAGTTCTAGTTCAGTTCTAGTTCAGTTCTAGTTCAGTTCTAGTTCAGTTCTAGTTCAGTTCTAGTTCAGTTCTAGTTCAGTTTTCAGTTCAGTCAGTTCTAGTTCAGTTCTAGTTCAGTTCTAGTTCAGTTCTAGTTCAGTTCTAGTTCAGTTCTAGTTCAGTTCTAGTTCAGTTCTAGTTCAGTTCTAGTTCAGTTCTAGTTCAGTTCTAGTTCAGTTCTAGTTCAGTTTCTAGTTCAGTTCTAGTTCAGTTCTAGTTCAGTTCTAGTTCAGTTCTAGTTCAGTTCTAGTTCAGTTCTAGTTCAGTTCTAGTTCAGTTCTAGTTCAGTTCTAGTTCAGTTCTAGTTCAGTTCTAGTTCAGTTCTAGTTCAGTTCTAGTTCAGTTCTAGTTCAGTTCTAGTTCAGTTCTAGTTCAGTTCTAGTTCAGTTCTAGTTCAGTTCTAGTTCAGTTCTAGTTCAGTTCTAGTTCAGTTCTAGTTCAGTTCAGTTCTAGTTCAGTTCTAGTTCAGTTCTAGTTCAGTTCTAGTTCAGTTCTAGTTCAGTTCTAGTTCAGTTCTAGTTCAGTTCTAGTTCAGTTCTAGTTCAGTTCTAGTTCAGTTCTAGTTCAGTTCTAGTTCAGTTCTAGTTCAGTTCTAGTTCAGTTCTAGTTCAGTTCTAGTTCAGTTCTAGTTCAGTTCTAGTTCAGTTCTAGTTCAGTTCTAGTTCAGTTCTAGTTCAGTTCTAGTTCAGTTCTAGTTCAGTTCTAGTTCAGTTCTAGTTCAGTTCTAGTTCAGTTCTAGTTCAGTTCTAGTTCAGTTCTAGTTCAGTTCTAGTTCAGTTCTAGTTCAGTTCTAGTTCAGTTCTAGTTCAGTTCTAGTTCAGTTCTAGTTCAGTTCTAGTTCAGTTCTAGTTCAGTTCTAGTTCAGTTCTAGTTCAGTTCTAGTTCAGTTCTAGTTCAGTTCTAGTTCAGTTCTAGTTCAGTTCTAGTTCAGTTCTAGTTCAGTTCTAGTTCAGTTCTAGTTCAGTTCTAGTTCAGTTCTAGTTCAGATCTAGTTCAGTTCTAGTTCAGTTCTAGTTCAGTTCTAGTTCAGTTCTAGTTCAGTTCTAGTTCAGTTCCGCAATTCAACAAGCTCTCGCTAATCTGGATGTTGAAGAATATATCAGCAACTGGTTGGTAACTATGTTGAAATCTAGAATATTTCCTGCAAGTCTTGGTAATAGCGTTAAGCCAAAATAAGTTGAACGAGGCACACCTCAGGGCGGTGTAATCTCTCCACTACTTTGGCTTATCGTTGTTAATACGATTCTTATTGAACTGGACAACAGAGTGATAAAGGTCGTTGCTTATGCGGACGACGTTGTGATACTGGTATCAGGAATGTTTCCAGACGTGATTAGCGATATCATGTCTGGTGCTCTGGTGCTACTCAGTAACTGGGCCACAGACAGTGGTATAGGAGTAATTCCCAGCAATACAGAACTGGTACTATTCACAACCAAGTCCAAGATTCCAAGCTTCAACCTGCCACGGTTAAGAAACCGCGAAATCCCCTTATCAAACAATGCCAAATATCTATGAACTATTCTAGACTCCAAATTATCATGGAAACTCAACATCCAGCACAGAGTCAAGAAGGCAACGGTCGCCTACTATACCTGTCGTAAGATGTTTGGAATGAAATGGGGACTTAGTCCCAACATAGTTAAATGTATGTACACAGCTATAGTACGTCTTACATACGGATCTCTTGTATGGTGGACTTCAACTAAGAAGAAGTTTGTTGTGGATCAACTATACAAAGTTCAGAGATCAGCATGCATTCTTATAACAGATGCTATAAGAACTAGTCCTTCAGAAGTTCTGAACACTATATTACACATCCTACCGATAGATCTGAACATAATGGCTTAACTCAGTTCAGTTTTAGTTTAATTCTGGTTCAGTTCTTAGTCCTCCTTTATTCTATTACTCTTCGCTGTTGTTTAGAGCACAACTTTTTGAAAACTACACAAAAAATAATAATAACCACAATATCGACATAGATTTGCATTTAAATATTGTAGAATACTGTGTGGTAGAGTTTGTACAAACCAACAAAATAGTATTTGCGGTTGGCAATAAAATAAGTTTGAGTTGAAGTTGCCAACTCAATTGCCTTCAAGGTTATTAAAAGTGAATTTATTTTAAATAATAGTAGTTAATAAAATGTGTATAGTTGAGAAGAGATAAAATTAAACAGACAATAAAACTGCAAAACTAAAGCAAGATTCTAATCAATTAATATAGAATACATTTCTTAAACTTTCTATAGGAAATCATATTGAGTAAATTGTAAAGTGAAATTCTGAAGTTGTAATGAATTTGTTCTTATCTGTTGTTGTCTGAAGTTGTCCTTAGAATCTCGCTTATTCTAAAGTCTGTTTATAATTGATTATTACAAAAAGTTATTAAAGCTGTTGGAAAATATCATTTTCGATATATTATATGTAATAACCCACCTTTAGAATAAACTTTATTTAAATCCTTTTTTAAAATTGTAAACAATGGAAATGAAATGCTCATGTGCTTTAATACAAATTTTTTTGCATATTGTAGTTTTATTGTTATAGTTTTATAGAAAAACAGCCAAACCTCTTTTAACAAAAAGTTAAAAAATAAGGTCAATTATTAGTCAAGCATTAAGAGGGATTTGAATACTAAATGTTTTGGCACACTACATACTTTGATTTTTTTTGATTGTGTAAAGTCTATTAAGTTATTTGGAATTTATTTTAAAATTCAACAAAAAGTATATATTCCCTGTTAAACGAAACAAAAACTTAACCTTGATTTAAGGCAAAAAAAAGTAATAAATAAAACAAAACCTTACAAATAGAAATGTGTTCATTAAAATTTTGTTGGTGAGTTGTTTTATTTATGCCCCTCAAATGTTTGCAAAAAACAAACACAAAATTATTACCCACAATAATCTTTACTCTTTCATAAAAAGAAAAAATTTCCCATTTATTTGTGTGGAAGGTAATTAAGCCTTAACATTTGACCTTTTTTTGTTACATTGAACATTAAACTGAACTGGCAAAAAAAATATTATAAATAATAATAGAAAATAAGTATGAAATATATTTTGCAAATTGTTGGGTAGAACTCAAACAGTTTATATATTTTTTTGTGGAATAAATTACATACGAAAAAAATTTACAAAAATAACAACAAATACTTATTATTTTTAATTCTCTCCTTTTATATTGTGGATTGTTTACGCTTTTTTTCATGGTGAATATTGCTACAGTGTGACAGATGACAAAAAATCTCCACAAAACTTTCTATTCTTATAGAAAATTTTCACAAATTTCTTCTATTTTTATAAAAAATTTAAACAAAATTTTCTATTCCTATAGAAAATTTAAACAAAATTTTCTATTTCTATAGAAAATTTTACAAAATTTTCCATTTCTATAGAACATTTTCAAAAAAATAACAAAAATTTCTATTCTAGTTCAGTTCTTGCTTAGTTCTAGTTCAGTTCTAGTTCAGTTCTAGTGCAGTTCTAGTTCAGTTCTAGTTCAGTTCTAGTTCAGTTCTAGTTCAGTTCTAGTTCAGTTCTAGTTCAGTTCTA
>NC_060953.1:13776529-13777851 GCF_022045245.1 Lucilia cuprina | reverse complement strand
CTATCTATCTATCTATCTATCTATCTATCTATCTATCTATCTATCTATCTATCTATCTGTCTATCTATCTATCTATCTATCTATCTATCTATCTATCTATCTATCTGACTGACTTATTTCCCAACGGACTGTACTGTCCAAATTTGATTTTCTTCAGCATTTTTCAACCTGCCACCTAATTAGTAAATTCCTCACTTTAAGATCGTTCAAAAACTTATTTTCAAAATATTCTATATTTTTACACTTTATACATTTGCCAGAAATTATGCTATAAATTGAGCTTAATAGCAAAGGTAACCTTTTAACTTGTTTTTAGCAATATGTCTGTATAAATATTTCTTCTATAAAGTCGAAAATTGAGCAGGTTTTTTTGGCCTTTTATCTGTATATATTTTGGTCTTTCGTATTTATCATTAGCATACGAAAGTCCACAAAAACTTAATAGCTATTACCAACACTCCTAAAAATACACATAAGTACTTACACATTGAGTAAACTAAGCTTCAATTTCCGTTATGCATTTATGCATATTGCAAAGTGTTGCCACCTTAATGCTTAATGACTCTTGAAAATAGCTATAACAAGAAAAAAAAACAAAAATTAAACCCAAAAAGTATGCTACAAAAAGTTAGTTTTAAAGTGTGTGTGTGTGTGTATGAAGTTTTAGTGGTACAAAACACTTTGTTAAAAGCAACAATAATTTTTTGTATAAACAAATAACTATGCAAACATACTCATAAAATAAAATCTATACCTATACACATACATACGTATATACATATAAATATTTATATTGGGGTTGAATTTAAAAGTGTTAATAAAAATGGCAACACTAACAAAATTGCAATAATGCAAAACTTTCTCATACAAACGTGTTAAAATACTCATGATTCTTTTACTATTTCCATAACAATTTCTGAGCTTGCATGGAGCATTATCTTATACATACACTCTCACTTGTTTGCATACATACATTTATATTCTCATAAACACCAGCTTTAGTTTCAATGTGTATTTGTGAAAAAGTGCTGTAATTGTTTCTGTTTCTGCTAGCTGTAGTGCTGTGGCAGAAGTGGTGCCGTGTATGGTTAAAGTTTTCACACATTTTCAATTTACTATAGGCCACCAAAATATAATAGTCTAGAGATACAGTCAACATAATTTGCTTAAAGGTAATTAAGCACATATAAAACAGTTCTAATTCAGTTCTAGTACAGTTCTAGTTCAGTTTTAGTTCAGTTCTAGTTCAGTTCTAGTTCAGTTCTAGTTCAGTTCTAGTTTAGTTCTAGTTCAGTTCTAGTTCAGTTCTAGTTCAGTTCTAG
>NC_060953.1:13775083-13776429 GCF_022045245.1 Lucilia cuprina | reverse complement strand
GAACTAGAACTGAACTAGAACTGAACTAGAACTGAACTAGAACTGAACTAGAACTGAACTAGAACTGAACTAGAAATGAACTAGAACTGAACTAGAAATGAACTAGAATTGACCTAGATCTTAATTAGAACCAACATAGAACTGACCATGTTATAAAGTGTACGTATGAGTAGTATTTATTTCAAATTTATTAAATATCACTCATACGTATGATTATAGAGTACAAATAAATTGAAAAACATTTTTAAATTTGTTTTTTTTTATATTTACTTTTTATAAAAATGTGTTTTGTAATGCAGCAATTCTTTTTCTTCTTCTAAATATTTCATAAAACTAATAAAAATACATATTTCCGTTCTTGTTCCTTATATTCTCAATTATGAAATATATATTTTCTATTTATTAAAATAATCATTTCATGTGATAACAATTTATTAAATAGCTTTATACCATAAACAACACACATTGACTACCCGCAAAAAAAACATCTATTAACATTCTATTTGTCTAATAACACTCTGTGGTTTTGTGCCAAGGATGAGCTACAGGTTAATAAATATTAATTATTTAATATCAATAAAACAAATCTAATAACTGTATGTGTGTTGTCTGGTTTAACAGTTAGTTGGCTGAATGCCTTTAAATAAATCATAAAATATACGGGAACTAACAAATCATAATAGGAGCCAAATACTAAACGTCAACACTAATAGCACGTCGAATATTTCCTTCAGCACATTAATATGGGCAAAAGGGAATCAGTGAAAGTTGTAGTTGATACTAGTAAATAGTTATTACGGTTTGTATGTGGTTGCAGCAAGAAGGTATATGCTTAAATGTTTAGTACATAAATTTATTAAATATGATAGTAAACAATTTTCTAGTTCATATATTTAATTGGAGACTATGTGTTTGTGTGTGCATTAAACATTAATATTAATCAACATCTTGGTGGTTACTTGTGTGGATTTTGCTTTATTTATGTGAGTGTTGCTTGTAGTGAATAAAATAAATAAAAAGCCTTAAAATATGTTAAAGATTTTTGCAATCGAAAACTAATGTCTGACTTGCAAACATCAAAGTTTTCTATAGAAAACAGATGTCGGTCTGGCAGACATCATAGTTTTCTATAGAAAACAGATGTCTGTCTGGCAGATATAAAAGTTTTCTATAGAAAACAGATGTCTGTCTGTCTGGCAGATATAAAAGTTTTCTATAGAAAACAGATGTCTGTCTGGCAGATATAAAAGTTTTCTATAGAAAACAGATGTCTGTCTGTCTGGCAGACATCAAAGTTTTCTATAGAAAACAGATGTCTGTCTGTCTGGCAGACATCAAAGTTTTCT
>NC_060953.1:13771304-13774983 GCF_022045245.1 Lucilia cuprina | reverse complement strand
CAGTTCTAGTTCAGTTCTAGTTCAGTTCTAGTTCAGTTCTAGTTCAGTTCTAGTTCAGTTCTAGTTCAGTTCTAGTTCAGTTCTAGTTCAGTTCTAGTTCAGTGTTTTGGCTGTGAATACAAATAAATTTAAATGTTTATTATTAAAAAAAACATAGCTACCTTGAGTATTTATAGCATGTACTTTAGTACGCTCTAAAGTATGCTGTGATTTTTAGTTTAAATTTTACTTAATTATATACCATATTCAGTGCTATATCTTTCTATTTTATTTTTGTCATTTGTAATGCTGCTCAACTCATTTTACAATTAATTTTCCGTTATTCATGAACATATTTTATACGAGTTCTCAGCACTTTTTATTTTGTTGTTCGCATTCTTGTTTGGTTGCAAGTACTTAACATAGTTTTCATATCTTACACAGACATATTAAACAGTTAGATGTCATATGAAAGCGTGGATGCATGTAGCGCATACCGCCACACACCCCTCTAACTGGCACATACAAACACTTAGTTAAAAAAGTGTTTGTTACTACATACATGCTTTTGAATTATGTAATATATTCCAAATGAGTTTTTTTTTTTTCTCTCGACACTTTTATATCCGTTGTGATGTTTTCTACCCATCTGCATTTTAACATTTTTGTTAGCAGGTGTAGTAAGAGCTAGTATGTGTAAGTGAGTGTAGAAAAACAAGGGGAAGAGTTAAGTTACCCAAGTATTTAACATTTTAATGCTCTTACAATTACACGGATAAAATGCAGTCATTTAACTTTGTCTTTATTCTCTCAAATGATTGTGTGAGTTTACATTTACATTCATTTTTTTTATGTTTGTATTTCAAGTGATAAAAATTGTTGTAGTATTTTTTCCACAAGTTTTCATTGGTGTTTTTCGTATGACAACTACAGGATGTTATGTAGAACAAAGCAAAAAAAGGCAAACAGACACAAACACAGTTGACCGGAAGTGTTGATAAAAGATTTTTCCGGTAATAAACAATTATTTGGCATTATTCCGCTCTTGTATAAAAAATTAGTTTATTTTTTAAATAAATTTAAAGTTATTTTATATTGGATTTCAACATTTTAAACGTTTAGACTGTTCTATAGCCCAGACTATAGACTATACATTGTTCTATAGTCCAGACTATAGACTGTTCTATAGTCCAGAATATGGACTGTTCTATAATCCAGACTATAGATTGTTCTATAGTGCGGACTATAGATTGTTCTATAGTGCAGACTATAGATTGTTCTATAGTGCAGACTATAGACTGTTCTATAGTCCAGACTATAGACTGTTCTATAGTCCAGACTATAGACTGTTCTATAGTCCAGACAATAAACTGTTCTATAGTTCAGACTATAGACTGTTCTATAGTCCAGACTGTTTTATAGTCCAGACTATAGACTGTTCTATAGTTCAGACTATAAACTGTTCTATAGTTCAGACTATAGACTGTTCTATAGTCCAGACTATAGACTGTTCTATAGTCCAGACTATAGATTGTTCTATAGTTCAGACTATAGACTATTCTATAGTCCAGACTATAGACTATTCTATAGTCCAGACTATAGACTATTCTATAGTCCAGACTATAGACTATTCTATAGTCCAGACTAAATACTGTTCTATAGTCCAGACTAAAGACAGTTCTATAGTCTAGACTATAGACTGTTCTATAGTCCAGACTATAGACTGTTCTATAGTCCAGACTATAGACTGTTCTATAGTCCAGACTATAGACTGTTCCATAGTCCAGACTATAGACTGTTCCATAGTCCAGACTATAGACTGTTCCATAGTCCAGACTAGACTATAGACTGTTCTATAATCTAGACTATGGACTGTTTTATAGTCTAGAGTATATACAGTTCTCTACTCTAGACAATAGACTGTTCTAGAGACAAGACTATAAAAATGTCATTTAAAATCAATAAACTTATAACACAACTGAAGTAAAATCATTTTATTAGACATTTTTCCTTATAATATTTATTTCAGTTTTCCATTTCAAATTAAACTATGTTCAAATTAAATTTGAATATGTCCAACAAACTGTTGTCTACTTTTAGGCTCTATTGTTAGATTATATAAGTTTTCAATTTATTAAATTTTGCATTCTTCTATGCTGTTATTATTATTAATATCGTTGTAACTACTACGTTTCCCTTGGTATAACAGTTTATTGTATAGATTTTTTGGCACATCATCAAACTGAAAATGAATACAATATAGAATAGAAGATGGGAATATAATCATAAACATATTATAAGATATTACATGCTACTATAACAAAATGCTTAACACACAACACTCACAAACAAACATATATTTGTATATATACACTTACAAATAGACTTTTAAGATAAGTCCTTTTTGTTATTATTATTCTACATGTTTCTTTTCATATTATACATACATTATAATGTTACCCCAAAAACCTAAAACAGTAGTAGCTTTAAGCAAGGGAACTTGCAGTAATAGATTATTTGAAAATTATCTCAAAATGCAAAACAGACTAATTCTTAAGTGAGAAGTTATTGTCCCATTTTATAAGCTTTCACTGTTTACGTTTTTATGCACTATATCAGCTTGTAGTTATGTATAAAAGTTTATTTGTTTATTTTCACTTTTGTTTGCAATGATATGCAAAACTTTTTCCTTTTTGCATTTTTATATATTCATGTATTTTACATATTATGTTTATAATTTTTTTGTTATCTACTTCTTAAGAAATGTAAATACAGTATTAAAGACAAGTATTAAATTAAATAAAATGTTCATGAAAAATAGTTTCAAACATCTCATTATAGTCCAAACTGTAGAATGTTCTTGAGTATAGTTTGGACTATAAGACAGTCTCTAGTTTGGACTATAGAACAGTCTATAGTCTGGACTATAGGACGGTCTATGGTCTAGACTATAGGACAGTCCATGGTCTGGACTATAGGACAGTCTATAGTCTGTACTATAGAAGAGTCTATAGTCTGTACTGTAGAAGATTCTATAGTCTGCCCCTATAGAACTTTAGACTGTTCTATAGTCCAGACTATAGACTGTTCTATAGTCCAGACCATAAACTGTTATATATTGCTGACTATAAAATATTCTATAGTCCAGAATATAGACTGTTCTATAATCCAGACTATAGACTATTCTATAGCCCAGACTACAGTCTGTTCTGTAATCTACACTATAAAAAGTTCTATAGTCCAGGCTATAGATTGATCTATAGTTCAGACTATAGACTGTTCTATAGTCCAGACTATAAACTGTTCTATAATCCAGACTATAAACTGTTCTATAGTCCAGACTATAAATTGTTCTATAGTCCAGACTATAAACTGTTCAATAGTCCAGATTACAAACTGTTCTATAGTCCAGACTATAGACTGATCCATAGTCCAGACTATAGACTGTTCTATAGTCCAGACTATAGACTGTTCTATAGTCCAGATAATAGACTGTTCTATAGTGCAGACTATAAAATATTCTATAGTCCAGACTATAGACTGTTCTATAATCCAGACTACAGTCTGTTCTATAGTCCAGGCTATAGACTGTTCTATATTCCAGACTATTGACTGTTCTATAGTCCAGACTATAGACTGTTCTATAGTCCAGACTATAGACTGTTCTATAGTCCAGACTATAGACTGTTCTATAGTCCAG